>NW_017892409.1:0-4481 GCF_001540865.1 Ananas comosus | reverse complement strand
AGGCAAAATTTTGGAAATGATACCTTTATTCCCATGTCTTCCAGCTACTTTATCACCTACTTTGATTTCACGTTTCTGTAAAATATATACACAAATCATTTCTGAATTATAACTGGAACCATCCTTTTTCTGGATCCATCTCACATCAATAACGCGACCCCTTCCACCTATAGGGAGTTTTAGAGAAGTTTCTTTTGCAGTGGATACCTGAATACCAAGTATGGCTCGTAATAATCTATCCTCCGGGGAATACGAGGATTCGTTCGCTGTCTGAGGCGTTAATTTACCTACTAAAATATCACCTGTTTCTACCCAAGATCCCAGCATCACAATTCCATTTCTGTCCAAATTGCAGGGAAAAAGAAAAATATCAAAATGAACAGCACTCCAACCCGAATAGAACACAAAACACAACACAAAAAAATGAAAAACAGGAAAAAAATCCCCAAATAAAACTACAACTTAAGGATGAGAAAATAAAAGAAAGTCTTATTAGGGCGCTTTTCCGGGATTGCAGGTCTAAGCAAAAAAGGTAAGCTATCTGTAAAGAGCAGAGTCGCTTAGCAAGCGCAGTCTCTTTTTCCCTTTCGACCGCTTCCCTCAAATAAAGAAAGTATGGTTTCAAAGTTTTCTTTCCAGTCTATTATGCCAATTGTTCTCACCTTCTTCAACCTTTTCTCGAATGAGAGATAGTCAAGTTCAATATGTTTTGTTCTTGCGTGAAAAACCGGATTAGACGAGAGTTTCATGGCACTTTGATTATCGCAATCTCATTTTGATGGTCCAACAATCATTCCCAATTCTTTGAGGAGATGCCTATACCATGTCAGCTCAGCTACAGTGGCTGCCATTGCTCTATACAAAGCTTCTGCATTGGATCGATCTACGGTACGTAGCTTTTTACTGCTGAATGAGATCAATGAATCCACAAATGTGATGCCCACTGACGGATCTCCAGCCCAAGAAAATCACTATCTCTGGCTCTGGCGCCGATTAATTGAATTTTCAATTGCTCGATAGACGGTGACGGGGACTTGAGAATTGACCCAAGATTCTCTGGGGTACCAGTTTACAAATACGGGAAGGAAGGAGGTATGGGATGCAAAGTAAAATTCCATAATCTTTTTGGTATGTATTTCCTGGTTTGATTACCTCTACCTGGTCATCTCTGGTTTATGAATCTCTGGTTTGATTACCTCAATACCCACTCACGCATTGGCAAGGAAATTCCACTGTAGCACAGTATGAAGCAAAGTTTACTGAATTGTGTAGATATGCTCTACACATAGTAGAGTAGATGATGAAGCGAGGAAAGCAAAGAGATTGGAAAGGGGATCGAAACCTGATTTGGAAGTGAATAATGATGGTCTTTGTTGGTTCAAGGATAGGCTCTGTGTTCCCAACAATCCTGATATAAGAAAAGTGATATTGGAAGAAGCCCATGCATCCAGATACACTATTCATCCTGGTAGCACTAAAATGTATCATGATCTTCGTCTCCACTATTGGTGGAATAATATTAAAAAAGAAATTACTGTATTTGTATCTAAATGTTTAGTTTGTCAGCAAATCAAGGCGGAACACAAAAAACCAGCCGGCCTATTCCTTTAGCTATTCCTGAATGGAAATGGGAACACAAACCAATGGATTTTGTCTCAGGTTTGCCTAGAAGTGATAATAATCATGATGCTATATAGGTGATTGTTGATAGGTTGACTAAGTCTGCTCATTTCCTCCCTATAAAGATGACATACTCCCTTGAAAAGCTTGCTAGCCTATATATTCGAGAGATTGTAAGGCTACATGGTGTTCCATTCCAGTGAGCATTGTGTCTGATAGAGACTCCAGATTCTTATCTCAATTTTGGTAGAGCTTACAAAATGTATTGGGTAGCAAAGTTAGCTTTAGCACTGCATTTCATCCCCAAACTGATGGGCAATCTGAAAGATCAATACAAACATGTTCAGATATGCTCAGGGCTTGTGTACTTGATATGAAGGCAATTGTGATTGAATTTGCTTATAATAAATCATGCGAGCATTCAAATGGCCCCATATATATGAAGCATTATATGGTAGAAAGTGTTGATCACCATTGTGCTGGGAAGAGGTTGGGGAGAGAAAATTGCTTGGGCCCGAATTGGTACAAATAACCACAGAAAAGATTCGACTGATTGGAGATCGATTGCAGACCGCTCAGAGCCGCCAGAAAAGCTATGCAGATAATAGAAGGAAGCATATTGAGTTAAAGGTAGGGGACTTTTTCTTTCTCAAGGTATCCCCTTTCAAAGGAATCATGAGATTTGGAAAGAAGGGAAAATGAAGTCCTAGATTTAGTGGTCCTTTTGAGATTAACGAAAGGATTGGAGAAGTAGCTTACAGAGTTGCTTTACCACCAGCATTGTCACACATCCATAATGTCTTCCAAGTTTCAATGCTTAGAAAATATGAACCAAATCCATCCCATGTCATAGATTATCAACCAATTCTAATTAGGGAAGACTTATCTTATTTATTTATTTATTTATGTGGAAAAACCTATTCAGATTCTTGATAGAAAAGAAAAAGTCTTGAGAAGCCACATTATTCCCTTAGTTAAAGTTTTGTGGCAGCAACACTCAAAAGAAGAAGCTACTTGGGAACGTGAAGATGAAATGAAGGAGAAGTACCCAGATTGGTTTGAGTCAAAGGTAAGTAAATTTATAGGACTCAATTTTTTTAAGGGGGTGAGGATGTAATACCCCAAGTCTTAGGTTAACATATCTCATAATATGTTCTATATCTAGTTGAATGATTGAATATGAACTAGTCATCACCCCTGTCGCATTAAATTCATTCTGCTACATAGTGACACTTGTATTGATGAATAGTTCTTAATGTTTGCCTTAAGTAGAGTAGAGTAGAACTCATGCATTACTTTTAATTGATGCAAATGCATAATCACAATTTATTTCATGAGAAAATAGTGCCCTATTATGCATAAAAATGATAGTCATAGTTTCACCTATGTATAGGCTAGAAAACAACATTTCTGAAACTGAAAGGGCTTTTTTTATGCAAAATTGACGTACTTGTGCCACCTCATGCTTTTTCTAAGCTGAAAATATCAGCTTAAAATGTGCAAATAATGTCTAAAGAAAAGGATAAGATTGACACCTCATGCACACTTGTGTGGAGTGACAAGTCACCACCTTAGGTGAAAATATTTTATCTAGGTTGCCACCTCGTGCTTCCTAGTCAAAAATGACAAAATTACCTCTTTCCCCCTTTCCATTCAAGGGGTGCACGACCAGGAATACTCCATTTCTAAAGCTTTTCTTATCCCTTTTGAGAAGAGAGAGAAGGAAACCCTTGCATAATTCGAAGAGTTAGGGTGGGAGCAATTGTAGGCAAAACAGCTCTTATCGGTTTCCATCATATTGGGCTGATTTTTGGAGGCAGGCAAGTAGTTATTTTGGTTTATGAATCTCTGGTTTGATTACCTCTAAAACGGAAATTAGAAGTTTTATTTGATCATATATGAAATTTGCATCTTATTTGTACTTTAATATTATTATTGTTCTATGTTGGATGACAATTGTGCAGAATTCTTTTACCTTATTTTATATACATAGAAGCTTAATTTAGTACTTGATTTATCAAGAGCTAAATTTCTCTAAACTCCCTTTAAATGTTTTGGTCATAGGAGAAATTCATACTTTTGTTAGCTAGTTTTCTAACCAATTCAATTCCATGGCATACATCAAGTGATAGTTACTAAGTACAATCTCTCTTTCATTATTTCGATTCTAATCTTCCATAACAATCAATTGGAGTCTATGAATGACTGTTAGAAGAAAAAAAATCATGATTCGAATCCACTTCTTTGTTAGTCTCATCAACCTACTTTGAGTGATTATTGACTATGTATTGAGAATGATCAATTAGGTAAAGCATCAGTCACTAAACTATGATCCTTCCTTCATTCCTAGCATTCAAATTAATTGAAATCACGTAAAGGCCTGCCAAAAAAATTAGTTGAATGGTACTGGCCAACTATGGAAAAGGACTGCAACCACTATGTGAAGCGCTGCGAAAAGGTGAAAGAACGCGCTTATCCATGCCCCTCTTCTTTACATCCGATCACGTCCATACCCCACGCCGCGAACGACCATGCGTCATTCTTACCGGCCGGATCCGGCGAGCGGAACGGTGCACGACAATTGGTGTAGACCCAGTCGTTACCAAACCGCAGACCGAACATACTGGCAAGCAAGTATCCGCTTATCCCCCTCCACGAAAAGCAGTCTTCTCGAAAGAAAGAACATCCATCGGATTCACTTCAAGTCCGAACCCATGGGAAGGAAGATCTACCTCTCACCCGGCTGAACCGCCGGGTTCACTAGTTGCCAACAACTTCAAGTCGAATTCTTTTCTTGTAGTCTCGTTACGCAACACGACCTCCTTGCTTCCGTGGAGATCGAGCCTCAGCCTTGATTTTTT
>NW_017892408.1:0-4483 GCF_001540865.1 Ananas comosus | reverse complement strand
CACTCCAATGAGTGCCTCAACTAAACTTGACAAGGATGAAAAAGGCAAGGATGTTGATATCAAACTCTACCGAGGTATGATTGGCAGTTTACTTTATCTTACCGCGAGTAAGCCGGACATTATGTTTATTGTTTGCTTGTGTGCTCGGTTTCAAGCCCAACCTAAGGAGTCACACTTAGTGGCTGTAAAGAGAATTCTTAGATATGTTAAAGGGACTCTCAACTTAGGTTTATGGTATCCCAAGGACACTAATTTTAATCTCATTGGCTTTTCGGATGCCGACTTTGCCGGATGCAAAGTTGATCGAAAACGTACGAGTGGGACTTGTCAATTTCTTGGTCACTCCTTAGTCTCATGGTCTTCGAAAAAGCAAAATTCAGTTACACTTTCAACCGCCGAAGCCGAGTACATCGCGGCGTGTTGTTGTTGTGCACAAGTTTTATGGATGAAACAAACCCTTGAGGACTTTGGAGTACATCAAAAACAAGTTCCAATCAAATGTGATAATACTAGTGCCATTAACATATCTAGAAATCCTATTCAACACTCTAGAACTAAACACATTGAAATTAGACATCATTTTATTAGAGATCATATTCAAAAAGAAGATGTCACTATAGAATTTGTGGACACTCATAATCAATTAGCGGACATTTTTACTAAACCACTTTGTGAGGATAGGTTCACTCAACTTAGAAGAGAATTGGGAATGATTGATTTATCTGCTTGATTTTCTCTTTTTGATTGACTGTTATGTTTGCCTTGCTTTTTATTTTGTAAAAATTCCGGACGAAAATTTCCGGTGGCCCGAAAATTTTCGGGCGCCCGAAACATGCGTTGACTGCGGTGCCTCGTCTCACCGACTAACGGGTTAACGGGCTTCGGATCCGGGCGACCACTCGGTTCGCACCCGCGCCCGAAAACCCGCTTTGACCGCCTCACCGGTTTGACCGTCCTGGCGGGTTACCTGGTTCCGGATCCGGGCGACCGATCCGACCCGCATTCGTGCCCGAAAAACTACTTTGACCGCCACGCCGCTTTGACCGCCTTGGCGGGTTCCGGGTTGCGGATCCGGGCGACCACACCGACCCGCACGAGCGCCCGAAACCCGCAAGCGGGCCCTCTTCCTCCCAGCCGCCCGACGACCCTTCCCTTTCAATTTTTATTTTCTTTTTCTTCTTTTCTTCTTCCTCCTCTCCGTCCGGTCGCCCAGTACCTGCGCCCAGCCCACATCTGAACCGCCCAAATCCTCCAGCACTCGGATTCTCCAAATACTGTGGTAATTTCTTCTCCCATTTTTTTTCTTTTCTTCTTCTTCTTCCTGCAACCTGTTAAACCTAACCCTTTTTTTAAATTTTTTTTTTGTACTTTTTGCACCATAATCTCGTCCTCTACCTCGATCTACATCTTAGCATCTTAGATCTTGCATTTTGTTCATCTTTAGCATAAACCCTAGTTTTTTTTTTTTTCTTTTTCTCCCTACTGTTAACCCCAACTGTGTTCTTCATTTATTTATTTTTTGTATTTTGTGCAACATAATCTTTTTCTCTACCATAATCTTTACCTTTGCATCCTAGATCTTGCATTTTGCTTCATTATTTTTTGTAAAACCCTAGCTTTTTTTTTAAAACAAAAAAAATAAATAAAAAAAAAACAAAACAAAAAAAAATGCTTAGAACTAAAAATGCATCCAGGGGCCCTTCACATAGAGATTATCAAAATGAAGTTTATGATGCTTTTAACTTTGTATCTAGAGAGGCTTAAGATAAATTTCTTTCTGGTCGTCCCGTTCAACCTTGTCGTCACATTCATCATTTAAATTTTGATTGTTATGAACTTTTGGATAAGCTCACACAAGTTGGATGGGATTTCTTTGTTCAAAATTCGCGACCATTTTATCCGGATCTAATTAGGACTTTTTATGCAAATGCCACTTTTAATCCCGAATTTACTAATATTACTTCCTACTACCGGGGACGTGTTTTTGCCATTACTCCTATCCTTCTTCATACAGTTTTAAACATTCCTAATGACGGTGTTCGCTACTACCAAACCAACACTTGGAACTTTTCCGCATTTTCTGAGGCGCAACTCCGCAATCATTTTTTGCTGAGAATGTACTTCACGCAAAGATTGGGAGAACCAATGAAGAAATTGCCCGATCTCATTTCTTTCCTTCATCATCGCCTCGCTCCGCCCTCGTTTTTACTTGACTAAGTAGTTCTTCCTCGAGACTCGGTCACCACATCGCTGTCTTCAAAAAATGGTTCTTTTTTCTGACTTCTCATTCTATTTGCGGGCATGCCGAGCTTAATTTGCGCCGGTTTCATCATTGCCACATGGCCGTCGTAAATATTCTACATTCCCTCAGCGCTCAATAAATCCAGTTTGCTCTTTGCTCACCGGCTCTCCTTCGAGTTCATGTCGCTTGCAATCTTTCCGACGTGAGGGCCGATTGAAGTACCTTCCGCCTCTTCTACGCCACTTTTTTCCACCTTAGCTTCAAGAAAATCGTCATGGCATGATTGGGTAGAATGCATGTTGTTGATTCGCCTACGCGAGCATGGTGATGACATTGACGACGCCGAGGATGATCCTTTCCTTATGAGCCGCCTCGAGCACCTTAGTTCCACCGGTTGTAGCCGCGCCGCCACGGCATCTCTCCACCTTTTTAGAGCCACGCCCCTGCCTCGGCGGGTAACCGCCCTAGTTGCTCCGTCCAACCTATGGTTTTCAAAAACCAGGTTTGATCGAATCGATAAACTTGAATAGCTTATGAGACCATAGTCATGCTCTCGAAGACGGATGTTTCCGCATCAAAGGCATAATCAATGGACTCTATCTATTGACCTAATCCTAGTGCTTCTATGCCCGCATTATGCGACCCCACGTTGAGTCGACCATCATCCTCCCTCTATGCCTCTACCAAGTTCCGCCGTTACGGCATATGCGAGGATGATGAAGAGGAGCTGACGATGCATAGAGTATAGCTTATGTTTCACCACTTTTTTGCTAGTCCCGGTATGCTTTTTTAATGTGATGACAAAGGGGGGAATTTGCTAGTTTAAAGTGTTGAGCTGCTTATACATATGCTATGCTTCTGAGTTTTATTTATGCTTATGGCTTTATGGTTGTATTTTATGTGTATGGATTTATTATGCCTGCTTATTGTTTACTAGTTCTTAGCGATTGGTGACTGCATTTATTATTTTGGATATATGCCTTACATGATTGCTTACTTGGTTTATTCTGTAGTATGCTATGGCCTAATGCATTGTGTTATATAATTTTTGTAATATATGCAAATATTTAGGGGGAGTTATTATCTCTTTTGCTCGTCTACTCATTTGGATTTATATCACATTAGTTTGTCCTCATCAAAAAGGGGAGAATTGTGGGGCATTAGTGGCCCTATGATGTCTATTAGATTTTGATGATACAAATAATCTACGAATTATGGACTAATCTTGTATCTTGAGTCTTGTGTTTTAGATCTGCTTTATCTTTCAAAAGCATTCAAGATGGGGCATATATTTCTAGCACAAGCTTCCCACTTTGAAGCTATGTTCGCTTTTTTGTTCAAATAAGGACAACAATCTACTCTCTCCATTCTTAATTTGAATTTATGATTGCGAAATGAGAAACTTGAGCTAAAGTTGGTAAACTATTTCATCTTAGCACCTTATAGACCACTAACAAATTCTCAAATATGATTAGGTGAAAAGGACTTTTAAAGATTCAAAAATTGCCTCAATTCTGGTGCTTTCTTGTAAGTTGCAATTCTGAGATCTATTCTGATGGCACCCTTAAGTTGGATGCGATCTTTGCAGACCTTTTGATCCTCCCTGTTTGCTAGTTCGGTGATCGAAGAAACACCGCAGACCTTGTTTGACTCAGATGTAGTTAATGGAAAAAGACGTTGACAATATTCATATCTGCGAAATCTGGAGGGGGCGTCCGCAGATTTACGGAACAGCGCGCACGCAATCTGGGCTGTCTGGCAAGAAAAGTCAGCATGAGGCATTTTAGGTCGTCCCACAAATTTGACAGTCTCGAATCAGCAAAACGCCGTGCATGTCTAGAAAAGTTGTCCCTCGAGATCTGGGCGCCCACAAATTTCTGACAATCCAAATCCAGAGAAGGCGGCGCGTGTCAGAAAAGCTGTTCCTCGTGTTTTGGGCGCCCACAACTTTTGACGGCCCAAACATACAAAGTCAAGAAAAGCGGCGCACGTGTCCGACAGGCGGCTGGCGTGCACAACTTCTAGGCGCCCGGAAAAAGTTTAGTGCGCCCGAAAGTACAACCGACAGAGGCTGCCCGAGGCTAGCTATAAATAGATGGTATTGAGGCCTCTCTCAGTAACAACTTGATAGTTCATTTGATCTTAAAAACTTCAGTGATCTTAATACTCTTAGCTCTCAATTCTCTCTCTAAACTTGAGTGAAATTTGTAGTGATATTTAATCTTGTAAAAAGAGAGAAAA
>NW_017892407.1:0-4486 GCF_001540865.1 Ananas comosus | reverse complement strand
TCAACGGAAAAATAGAATTATAATAATATAGTTTTTTATTTTTAAATACTGGTTTACAGTAATTATAAATTCGATAAAAGTCAAACTAAAATGTTCATTGAAGATGCCAGAAAATTAGAACAGCAGGAATAATCGAACGTTCATGCAATTGTTCATTTGATAACTTATTTTTTAAATCCATGTGAAAATGTATATAAAAAAATTTTCAAAACTACAATACAATGATTGAAAAAAGCATTTAATAATCCAATTTGACATTTAAATCATCCGAAGAATCGAGAGTGATACACTGTTTGTACATAATATTATATTATTAATGGAACTAAATCTAAAGATATATATTATATGCCCATAACTTTTTTTTATTAATAAGTCAGTACTCCAAAAGTTAGGTTTTGATGGCATAGGTTAAGTGCAAGGATATGAGAGGGTTCCTCTTGACTTATAAAATTCATAGAAATAAAATTTTCGTATAGTCAAGAAATAGAAAATTGTTACACCATCCACTCAAATGGTTACATCTTTATTCGCACTCATTTAGTATCTATGTTGTTGTTTTCACACATAATAACAAAAGAATATATAAATTTTCTAACACGGTAACATTTTATGCTGATGATCCCTCACGTAAAATTATTTAATTTATTGTTCACATTGTCTTGAAATTTAGAGCGTCCACGTGATGGACTTAAATTGGATAATTTTATAGGGGAACCATCCCCGTCAAAATTAAAGCACAAGTTCCAGAAAAAATGGTCGAAAAAATGCGTTTACTATGATTTCTGTGTTTTTAAAATGTTTATTTTGCTATTTCGTTGTTTCCCATTACATTGCTATAAAAATCCATCAATAAAAGGTGTGTCATAACACTAAAATTTATAAATTTCATAGAGTACATCACAAATGAGTCAAAAATTTAGCATTTTACTAGCTTATAATTCGTACTCAAATCATAAAATGAATTATTTGAAATTTAATGTTAAGAAAATAAAAATCGAGTTTGGTGTAATTAATCTTAATATTTTTGAAAAAAAAAAGAGAAAGAAGAAGAGCCATGCGGACCGACAAAGATCTAAACTAAAATTTTGTATTAACCAAAAATTTACTCAATAAAGTTTTTTTCCTATTTATAATAAAAAAGAACTACTCAAATTACTCAATTTTAGAATCTTTTAATCCAAATATACTTAATTCTTTTTTAAAAATCATATTCTTTAATTTTTAGAAATTTATTTTATACAAAAATTTTAAAAATCTAAAAAAAACCCTCTAATGCAATTAATGTAAACAACAATTTTAAAAATTCAAAAATGGAAATTTCAATCACAGTTGATTTCTTTTTGTTTTTTTTTGCCGTGTCAACTGCTTAATTCAAATTAGTTGACGTTTAATTTACTTTTAAGTTTAAACGCATTTGTTGGGGCCGTGGAGGAAACGGTCAAATGAACGAATAGAAATTGTGGGAGGAGAATAAAAAAAATAAAAAAAGAAAAAGAAAAAGAAGAGGTTGATTTTTGGTCACGTTTGGACTCGCACCGTGCATCGAAAGTTCGCACTAAAACGACACGAGCTATTTATTTATTTATTAATTTATTTATTAATTAATTTATTTTATAGGTTATCCTATGCTTAATTTTGATTCTCCAACGATAAATTTTGTGACATTTTGATTAGTACATTTTATTTAATTTAAAATATATTTGAGCTAAAAGATTATTTGTCGTGTGATTTTTTTTTTTTTTGCTTATTTAGTTTTGTATAAAAAAATTTGGGATAATTGTCATTATAGTCTTTAAAATTAGAGAAATATCTTATACATTTCTAAAAAAAACAATTCAAAAAATATTCCTATAAGATTTATCCGTTATTCAAATCTGTCCTCACATTTACTAACTGTTAGTTCATCTTGAATTAAACCTAGATTTAAATAGCGGAAAAATTATATTTTTATCCTTTTTTACTTAATCTATTTTTCTATTCTATACATTCTAATTCCTCGCTCTCTCTAAGATTTCTCCCTATAGCGATCAAATTCTCTCCTTCGGGACTGGCCGTCTCTAGAGCAAGTGGCAAAAGGCTCGGTGGTTGGTCCCCGAGACCTAAATTCGAATCTTAGTTGATTCACTTTTTCAGCTAAGTTTATTTCTAAATAAAATAAACGAAACGGATAGCGTGCTATCTATCTCTAAAAAAAAAATAAAAATTCTCTCCTTCGGGATTCTCGTCGGTCACACCTCTGAGACAACGGTAGTGGTGGTGGCGGAGGTCCCTCAACCAAAAATTTCTCTAAAAATTCATTTCTCTAATTTTTTTAACAAAGATGATATAAATATTTTGATCATTTTGTGTACATGCAAGATTCTATTACTTTAATTTTTGCAAAACAGTGCAAGATCATTTGGTGTACATGCAAGATTTATTTCAGGATTTTAGATATGCGGAACGGATTAATGAATAAGGGCACAATGAGAGGAAGAAGAGCTTCATCTCCTTTAGCAATAGCTAAAGAAAGAAGCTTTTTCTTCTTCAGTTGGAAAAAGAAGATGACCATAGTAGGGGTGAATAAAAATAATAGGAGACTGATTAAGGTCAAATATGAAGAGTAGACAAACGTTTAAGGGCAAATAAAAAAATGGTGATGGTAGAATATATATAAAAGTAGGCAAAATAGTAATTTCATATGGGATAACGACTTTTTTTTTTAATGTGTACTAATAGAATCTAATTCGAGGTGTATATCTGCTAAAGCTTGAACTTTTATAAGGGTATTTTTTNTAAATAAAACTTTTCTCCAGACTGTGCGCCATGAAGAAACCTATGAATCCAAAAGGAAACAGAATGAAATTTAGAAAATAGAGAGCACACATAATTCCATTCCATGCTGCTAAAGATCATGATAAACCAAAAATAGTCGTGTACACAAGATTTTCAGACTTTAGTCAGCAAGCAGCACAAGAGTTTCCGCAACTTACATCAACGTAATTTATTGTGGCTGCCACTTCATGGACGACTGGTCAGATCTATCCGTCGTTTTATCCAATCGAACTTGAAATTTAAACGAGTTTTAAAGAACGGACCGCCAATAGGAACAGCAGCAAATAATGAAGAAAACAAAATCTCCAAAAGACAGTCAGGGTTTTTGGGACTCCGATTCGTTCCAAATCTAGATTCGGGGAAGAGAAAAGACGTGTAGGTGCGATCGCATCACCTGAAAGGGGATGGGCTTGTCGAACTGGAGCTGGAAAGGGATCGCTCCCGCCGAGGCCTCCTCGCTCTCCGTTTCCATCTCGACCTCCTCTTCCGCCATTGTTGGACACCAACAATTGGAGAAGAAAATGTAGGCGGAGAGGAGAGAATAGCCGAAGCCCTTGCGTCGCCCTGGGCGGGAAATAGGGTTTCGCAGATACTGAGAACTGTTGAGAGGGGGCTTTTTTTGCAAATAGCCCCCTAACTAATTTTTTTTTAAAATCCTATCAAAAATTTATTTGCAAAAATGGCCCTGGTCCCACCACGCAAGCGCCACGTCAGCGCCACGCGGGCGGGGCTGGGCCATGTGTTTAAGTTGAACACGGTGAACCATTCACCGTGTTCAATACAAGGTTTTTGTATTAGACACGGTGAATCATTCACCGTGTCCAATACAAATACCTCCAACTTAGCCAAAAATGACTAAGTTTTGGATGTTTGTATTGGACACGGTGAATCATTTACCATGTTCAATTATTTGTATTGGACACGGTGATTCATTCACCGTGTCCAATACAAATATCTCGCAGTTAACCATTTTGTATTGGACACGGTGAACCATTCACCGTGTCTAATACAAAAACCTTGTATTGAACACGGTGAATGGTTCACCGTGTTCAACTTAAACACATGGCCCAGCCCCGCCCGCGTGGCGCTGACGTGGCGCTGACGTGGTGGGACCAGGGCCATTTTTGCAAATAACTTTTTGATAGGGCCAATTTAAAAAAAAAATTAGTTAGGAGGCTATTTGCAAAAAAAGTATGGTACTAAAATAAAAAAGTATGAAATTACGGGTGGCGGTGGTATTTGAACACAAAGGAGGAAATCGTGGCGCATGAGTGCCGCACGCGGTCCACGAGCTCACTTGCGTAACTTCGTGGATTGTGTGAAGTACGCAGCTTAGTTTTTTTTGAAAAGCCGAGCAACCTCTCATATTTATTTATTATAGTAAAACTTTATTTTATTATAAAATATATTTTATATTATATATTTTATATTATGTATTTATGACGTTATCCTATTATATTGTTCTAGATATATTTATATTTAATTTATATAGTGTGGTAAATAATTATCTGTAAATAATATTTAATATTGAATTATATAAATAGTATATAATGGAATAAAGAAAAAGTAAAATAGTCTATCATTTTTTTTTTACCCCTTAAAACAAGTGAGGTTGGATCGCGGAATAAGCGGGGATAACGAAAGTTATCCCCGCTATTCAGCCAAACGGGGT
>NW_017892406.1:0-4499 GCF_001540865.1 Ananas comosus | reverse complement strand
CCCGGGTTATTCCCCCCCCCCAAGCCCGTGCATTTCCCACAAAGCCAGTAAACCCCGCCCCCCCACCGTACCCAACATTAAAACCCCTTCAAAACCCCACCTCTACCCCCCGCTGTCGACCGCTACCCGCGCGTACAAACCCACCGCTAGAGCTCGCTCACCCTGGGTGGGGCCGCTCCTTAAACAGAGCCACGTAACCCCCAAATAAACCACCTGGGCCACGTCTTAAACTTGCCACCTAGCGCGCTCCAACAACTCTTAGCCTGCCTTTATCCAACGTCCAGGTGCCAACATCGACACGTGTCCCAAGTCCTTTACAATAGTCGCCCGGTCCTCTCTATGCCACACGCGGTGGCCGGGTCCGGGCAACCTCCCCTCCCCTTTGCACTTCGCTAATTATAACCTAAACGATGAAAAAAATTTTAAAAAAAGAACCATTTTTACGTGCCTCCGGGGAGTTGGATATTCTTTATGAATTTTTCTAGGGAGTTTATAACAACAAGAAAACCGAAAAATAAACTCAACAAAACAAAAATTTAATTCAAAGCTGTTATTAAACTTTAATACCATGGATTTTCATGTATAAAAATATAAGACTTACCACATTTTCATATATCAAAAAAAATTTTAAAATTATAAAAAAATTATGATAATTTAATACTATTCTTAGAGATGTATTCTTTATTTGTCGATATCAAACAGGGAGAGGATATCGTTAAAGATAGTATTAAAATATTATAATTTTATATGTATTAAAAAAATAAAAAGTCAGACACTCTTATATTTTCATATAAAAAGCAACGCGTTAAAATTTTATAAAACTTTCTTCAAACTCCTCAACTAGGGCTTTATCTACTATCAACTCCCCAAAGAAAAAAAAAGCAACCTTTAAAGCTTGAAAAAAAAAAAAAATTTTTTTTTAAACCACACAAAGTCTCCCTTGCTCAACTCACTAAATCATTTTGCCAGGCTCAACCCCGGGTCACTCCTGGCTCAACCACAACCTGGCCTGGTGCACCGAAGCGACCGCGCCCCCCGCCACCCTGGGTTTGCCGCGCCACCGAGTGAGGCAAAACAAAACAAGGGTTAAAACAGGGAGGGGGCATAGTAGAGATGAATAAGAGAGGAGAGTTGATTGCCGAGATAAACAGTAAACGACGATAGGTTTTTATTATTTTATTTTATTTTATTTTACTTTCTCTTTATCAACCTTATGATAAACCGTTATTTATTCTGGTTTGCTGTTTTTTTTTTTCTTTTGTTTTCGCTCAAATCAGTGTTAAAATATTGATAATAATGAGGATCGTCATTTTTAATGCAATTAAAATTAGGATATACTAATACTTTACTAACACTTAATAGCCAAGTCTGTATTATGTCTCTTCAACCACCTACTATAACCAATGTAAAAACCTCGTCTTAGTATCCTTAATCTATTTAATAGATTGTGAGGGAATTAAAACCAATGATACAATTAATACTAAATTGTTAATACAATTCGAGAATTTTTCTAACTATTACGACCATTTTGATATATCCCTACCTTTATCTTCACTTAAAAGATATAATAGGACTCTGTATTGCATTTCTCATCCTGCTAAAAATCGTGAAATTGAATCTTTAAAGTTAACCGTCAATTGTGGCTTAAGTTGTGTAGAAATAGTAAATGTGCTCTTCAAATACTAGTTTATAGATTTTTTGGTATAGTATAGACCGAAACTTTTTATCAGGTATATATACACTGTATACTGGTTGGATCCCGGTAAAAAATTGAATTAAAAATGGATAAAACCCGACGAAAATCTCGTTCGAGAAGTTTTATACCCCTGGGACCCCAAATCATCAGGGTGTAGCGTATTCTGGATCAGACTCTAGCGTCACAGATTTTCGGTTCAGTCACTGTTTACTCGAAGCACAACCGATACGGTTTTTACTTTTGATTAATCCCCACAAACGCGGAAGCTTCATATTCAAACTATACCTCGTAGAGGTGTTAAATTTAGATCAGTTTATTATAATATGTTATTGACCTAAAAAAAAAACTTTCTCTCTTCATATTATCGTTTTATAGGCGAAGCAAGTAAAAAGTAATTACTCGCGTTGATTTTTTATGTTTTATTAATTTAAATTTAAACTTTATAGTCTATAGTTGGTAGTTTAAAAATCCGTGCGTGCTGATTTTGTTGATGACTTTATTCGTGCTTGTCTATTATTGAGTTAATTGTCTGTGTTAAACGAGGATGCGTTCATTCATATTTGTATTGTCGATCGGGGGTTTTATTCCTCATCCGGATCAACGTTATAGAGCTGTACTTATCCTAAGTACCCGCGCGTAATCTCTCTCTTCAACGCCACAGTTAGCGAAAACCCTTTTCGGCTCTTTCCTGTTCCGGCTAATTAAACTCATCTAATTTTCGTGAACACTTCTTCACACTAATCATGTTTTCCTCCGACAGAATAAACCAGAAGAGAAAGTTCAAAGTTCATAGGTGGGGGGGAGTGAAGTCTAAGGAGGAGGAACCTAAGAGTTTTACATCGACGTCCATTTTAAAGAGGTCCCTTTCACTCTCTCTATCTGTCTATCTCTCTCGCTGTCACCGCATGTGACAACACCCAGAGTGTAACAGACCACTTGTTTTATTAGGATGTATAGAGAGAGAGAGAGAGAGAGAGAGAGAGAAAAGATTCATCTTAAAGATATATATAAATAGGTACCAATCAGCGTCGCGTGCATTCTACGTGTAAATAAGGACATACATGAAAATACATTAAAACAATGAACCATCCTATAAATAAAGACTAATTCTTTCTATCTCCTTTTTTCTTATTTAAATCTAAGCTTAACTATACATGTTATTTTTAACTCAATTATAAATCTTAATTTTAATTCAAAATTAAAGCTTGATTACCAAGAACCACCGCATCCAGATAAAAAAAAGTTAACTAAACAAGGGGTTTTACAATAGAGAAAGGCAAAATCTTTTTTCTCTTTATCCCTACATTAATTTAAACTAAAATTCAAAATTTAAACCTAATCTAAACTAGTATGTAACTAACAGAAAAGACACTTAATTTAAAAGCACCTATTGAAAAATTTACATATTTTAAATTTAATTTAAAACTTCTCTCTCCTCATCCATAGAAAAAGATTAATCATGGAAGGGTACATACAAATTAAAGGAAAGAATTACATTTTCTTTTTTTTTAAAATAAAGGAAAATCGTAATTAAAGGAGATAGTTAGGATAAATCTATCATGTTTATATATATTTTTATATCTAAAATATGACCCACATTAACGTACATATAAGAATCTTTGATTATCTTAAAGTGTAAATAGAGATGGTTTAAAATTGATATTATATATAGGGAGGTTTTATCGTATAAAATATTCATGTAAAGAGAGGTAATTAACTAGCCAATTTCAAAAAAAAAAACACAACCACCAATCCGATCCCCACCGTCCGCTTCCCCATCACGCGGCTGATACGGCCCCGTTCCAGCTCGCATCGTCCGCGTCCACGCTGTCGTAGAGTCGCGGCCACGTCCGCGCCCCTTTCTATATTAAACCCCTGGTATTCCCCGTAATTTCGCGCAACTCCGAGGGCCTTTTCGTGGCGCGCTCTTCTATATCCCCCAAAGGCGCCTCATCGCTCCCGACCCCTAAACCTTCCGGTTTCTGTACATATACGAAACAACGCATATTAGCGAAAAAGAAACTAAACCTCTTCGTACGTATCTCTCCCCTCTTCTTTTTTTTTTTTTTCCCCCTCTTTTTTGCTCCTTTAATTTTTGTGATTTACTTTTCATGATTAGTATTGATGATTGCTGTTGATGCATAACCAGGTTTTGTGTTAATACATACGAATTAAGAAGAGGGAGATTGCATAAATATATAAAGAGAGATCTCTCTCTCTCTCTACATATAGAGGTGAGTTTAAGGTGGAGAGGAGAGATATATACATATATAAAGAGAGAGAGACAGAGCAGAGAGAGGGATGGGTTATTGGCAAACTAAGGTCCTTCCACAGCTCAGGAAGGTTTTCGACAAGAGCGGCAAAAAAGCCGCGGCTTCTGAGTTCGTCAAATCTTTCGATAAGGTAGGTTAATTTCTCTAACGCATGCATATATATTTTTATATTTTTATATGTTCTAGTTATTTTTTGATATAAATATTGTGTATGAAAATATATATACATATATTTATGTAGGAGGAGGTTAACAAGGAGTTGGAGGAGAAGAAGAGTGAGCTCGGGCCCAAAGTTTTGGAGATCTATGAAGCTGCTCCTGCTGAGATCAAGGTTGATATTTCTCTTATTTTTTACCGCCCCCCAAAAACTATTTTTTTCCTATTAATTACAAATTAAATTACATGCTTAGATTAAATGTTTGCTATATATGATTTTCACAGGCTTTGGTGAAAGCGCCCAAAGAGAGTGGAGTTAAGAAAAACGCCGCCGCAGTGACTAAGTTCCTCGATGAATTAGTTAAAATCGGTAA
>NW_017892405.1:1062-4505 GCF_001540865.1 Ananas comosus | reverse complement strand
AATAATTTTACAAAAAAGCAATAAAAGAGACCGCAAAATAAATAAATAACAATATATATATAGAGAGAGAGCTATGATGCTTCCGAGAGAACCACCCGTACGGTGCTTTCAATTTTTTAACCCTTAAATTAGCTTTTTAACTATTTTCTAACTCCTGAGTTAATATTATTTTTCTAAAAAAGAACCACTAAATTCTAGAGGAGCTACTCAATCCTAAAAAAAATTCACTATCCTCTTATCCCTATAATTTTTAATTCAAGAGTTAAAAAGTTGAATGTAGCAATTTTTTTATATTTTTGTAAATATAATAGTTCTACACTCAACCCTAGAAGACCAAACTATACATTTTTTTCATTAAAGAGCGGAAAATTTAATAGCACCAATAACTTGGTGCCACTAATGACTTGCTATTAATAATATTTTAGCCTAATTAATTAATTAATTAATTTTAAAATCGAAGGTGTAGATCTTATTCTAAATAGTTTAAAAAAATTTTCTAACCAAAATTTAATTTATTTGAATATCTTTACACTGTTAAATAAAAAAGCTTCATATTGATTATTAAAATTATAAATTTTGAAATATTTTGATCGTTAGGCCAGTGATGTCGAAAAAATTTAAAATTTAATTTCTAGATATTTCAAATTGTATAGATNATTATTAAAATTATAAATTTTGAAATATTTTGATCGTTAGGCCAGTGATGTCGAAAAAATTTAAAATTTAATTTCTAGATATTTCAAATTGTATAGATTATATTCAGTAATGCCAATCGCCGATTTGAAGGCTTCATCATTGAAAATAAATAAATGACCATAAAACTTATTTGCTACTTGATAGTATTCCAGCTCAACTTATTCTGTCTCTCTCTCTCGGTATATAAAATATAGAAAATGATTCAGAAATAATTTTAATATTTAATTATAAGTACCCGCCGAGACCCATGGAGATGGCGCCGGCGGCGACCTCAGCGGCACCGGCGGCGAGGACGAGGGCGGAGGGGGCGTCGGCGCCGGAGAGGCCGGCGGCGAGGGCGAAGGGCACGGTGAGCCCGTCCGATACCCCCATGATGACGTCGCGCACCACCTCCTCCGCCGTGAAGTGCTTCTCCTTGTGCTGCCCCAGCAGCAGCAGCAGCTCCCGCTTCTCCTCCTCCGTCTCCGTCGCCGCCATACCCATATCCATACCCATCGCCATAGCCATTCTCCTCCTCCTCCTCCTCCTCCTCCTCCTCCTCCTCCTTTTCTAATCTTAATTTTGAATCTGAATTCGATTCTAATTTGTGGTGATTAATTCTCTCTCTCTCTCTTTTTCTTTTTTCTTTTTCTTTTTTATTTTTCTATGTAAGAAATTTTTCCGAGAGAGACGTATGCTGGTGAGGGAGTGAGGAAGGGAAGGGGATCTATCGACCGTTACTTATAGAAGCGAGGGCTTGCAATTGCCATTCACGTTACAATACATTTACGAGAATGCCATTCCCCTGGGTGCTTATTATTATATTATTAATAATTGCGATTTCCTGGGGAAATAATAATAATAAAAATAAAAAAAAAACACACACACACACACACACATTTTTGTCACTTCACACCGAGTGCATGAACACAAACTTTCGCAGGGAAACATCCATTCCCGCTTTAAAATTCGTGCACAGGTTCATCACATGGCACAGTATGTAACGGTGGTAAATAAAAGTGATTCGAAAATTTTGCTATATATATTTTAACACTACTGATAAAATAAATTAGATTTTGATTTACCATTTTTATAATAATATTTTAAAAAATATATATATAAATATGCGAGACATTAATATATGGACAAAAGTAGAAGTAGAACCTGAGCACCATATTCTTGGGAATGTTTTGGTTTTATTGCGGTGTTACTTTTCAAGGAAAGTGTTTATTATTGAGGAGTTAATGATTCAGCAGGTTTTGAATTATTTATGGAAATAAATAGCTACAGTGAGGGCAGTTTCGTAATTTTCTCATCCTGCAAAGTGCAGGTGCATGATGCATCACAATTTTTAAAGTTCCCATTAATTAATTGCTTCTCTCTTACTAATTTTAGACCATTGTTAAATGCATTTACTTTAACAATTTTTTTAAAAAAAATTAAAAATGTGAAAAGTAAATTTTCATATTGCCATAGGAGGAGAGTTTGGAATTATTTTGAAATTTTTTAGACCCTCTAAAATATCAAAAATGACTCGAGCTAATGTATGCAATTATATAAATAAATATATATATCAAAATTAATTATTTGTTGATCGAAATTTATTTATATATATATAGAGAGAGAGAGGAGAGAGTCTCGTTACTATACTATCGGTAGCACATGGACAACTCCGTGCTATTAAGTTATTTTTTATGATGCGACTTTTAAATCGACGATCAACTCCGTTAAACTTAATCTATATTATTAAAAATATTTAAAAATTAAATTTCATAATTTTTCAACATTATTTATCTATCAAACAAATAGTTCAAAAATAAACGGCTGAAAATAAAAATCTCATAAAAATGATGATGAAAGGCTTGAATTTAAGATCAAAGATTCCGATAACACTCTAAATAGTGAAGAGAGTTTTCTATAAAAATTTTATCAGATTTGATTGTTTTACACTGTTAACTTTACAATGTTAATTTTACAAAAGAATCACATTGGTCATTAAAATTATCAAGTTTTGAAACCTTTTGAACACTAGCCAAGTAATACAGAAAAAATATAAAATTTGGTTCTAAATATTTTTAATAGAGTAGATTATGTCTAACGAAGTCGATCGTCGATTCGAAAGCCACATTATTGAAAATAACTTGATAGTACGAAGGACTCTTTGCTATTGATATATATATATATATAGAGAGAGAGAGAGAGAGAGAGAGAGTCCTGCTATGGTGCTTGTAAAAGCATCAAGCACTTGGTGCTTGTAATTTTTTTACTGTTAGATTCGTATCTTTGATCATTTTCATCCGTTAGATTATACTATTTAACCAACCACCCACTCAACCCTAGAGCGCCCACATCATCCTAACCGTACGTTCCTTAATCCAAGGGCCGAAAACTTACATGCATCGATGACTTGTATATATAGCTAGGACTGCTATACTCTTATAAGTATAGACCCCATTGTATTCATAGGTTTTCGATCATTGGATGAAGAGATGTGCGGTTAGCATGATAGTGGTACCCGATTAGGTTAATAGTGGTCTTTTAGGATTGAGTGGATGGTTAGTTGAATAATATGATCTAACAAGTGAAAATTGTCAAAAGAGTAAATCTAACAGTCGAAAATTTATGAGTACAAAATGATCTATGCTTATAAGAGCCTAGTAGCTGGAGCTGGACACATATATATATATATATATATATATATATATATATATATATATATATATATATATATATATATATATATATATATATATATATAAATAAAAAAA
>NW_017892405.1:0-764 GCF_001540865.1 Ananas comosus | reverse complement strand
TATATATATATATAGAGTCCGGCTGCTATGCTATCGATAGCACCAAGCACTTGGTGCTATCAAGTTTTCTGCCGTTAGATTAACCCCTTTGATTATTTTTATCCGTTATATTATACTATTAAACCAACCACCCACTCAACCCTAGAGGGCCCACATCAATCTAACCGCACATCTTTTAATCCAAGAGTAAAAATTTAATAGCACCAAGTAATTGATGCTATTAATAGTATCCAGCCTAGTTATATATATATATATATATATATATATATAAAATTTCGGGAAAATTGAATGGTGATCATAGAGAGTAGTTTTGACAGAGCTAGAGCGTCGGACACGTGTCGCGACGTCCGTAGCGGAGCATCTTTAACGTCGTGTGGCCTCCACGCGCCCTACGAGAAAATCAGAAAACACTGCGGTTGTAACGCTCAATTTGTGCCACGCATATTAGCATGCACAAAAATAATATAATATATATATAGAATATTAATAATATATAATTATTTATTTACTATTTATTTTATAATAATATTTTAAGGTTTAAAACCAACGGCGATTTAAAAATAGTACACAACGTTCGCTGCTGATTGATTGAACCAGTGACATCATCATAGGTATTAAATTTTTATTTTAAATTTTATTGTATATAAAAATATGATTATATTATTATTGTAATGTTAAATATTTAATTGTGAAACATTGACTTTTAGATCAAGTGAAAACGAGCTTTCACGTCTCACTTTTCACAAAATTAATATATGGTATAA
>NW_017892404.1:0-4506 GCF_001540865.1 Ananas comosus | reverse complement strand
ACAGTAATGTCGCCCCAAAAAATTAAATTTTAAATCAAAGTTTTCAAAATAAACAAATAAACTATCTTAAGCTTATAAATAACTTCACAAATTAACTCATAAGTTATATTTTCTTAATTTAAAGCACATTAACTTATTTAATGGAGTTAAGAAATAATAAAGAGTCTATTCCAGTATATTAATATGAGCTTTGTCTTGGATGGCCAACTTTTATTTTAAAATAAAATATTAAGGCCTTGATTGGTATTGTATTTATTTTATATTTTTTAAATAAAATTGTATATATCAAAATGTATAGGAGTGCACAGTGGTTTGCTTGCAATTCTCTCACCAAAGTGTTTATTTTGCAACAAAAAATAAAAAAGTTAAGAATAATTTTTTTTTGCTTCAAATATATATATTTTTTTAAGTTGTTAGACTGAATTTTAATTTTAGAAAGTCCTCTGGCATGCATCGTTTGGCTAATAAGGCTGAATTTTAGTGTTTTAAAAGGCCTTTCAATATTGTCATCATGTGCTTTTAATTTCTTCTTAATCATTCAGCTAATAATGTTAGTCACTGTGAGTTTTAAAAATATAAATCTTGGTGGTTAATAAGAAGATTTAACCAAAATATAAATCTTGGTGGTTAATAAGAAGATTTTACCGACCGTCCCTAGAGCAAGTGGCAAAGGGTTTGATGGTTGGTATCCGAGATCCAAGTTCGAATCCTAGTTGATTCGTATTTCTAGCTAAGTTTATTTCTAAATGAAATAAACGAAGCGGATAGCGTGCTAAATTTTGAAAGTTTATGTCACTATGCAGAAATTTAGTTTACTCTGCAGACGAGTGTCGAATATAGAATCTGGGATGGCTCTCAGGATGATCTGACCGGTTGGATTCCAAAACTGACTGATCGGAACTTGGTTTCTCAAACAGATTGGCCAGATTGGGTCCGATTAGTCGAAACCAGATTGCAGATTGGTATTCTGCCCATTCCATCCTACCGGTCGAATGTGTGATTCGATCGGTTGGATTGTGTCCAATCGATCGGGAACTAATAATCAATCGATAGGGAGGCTTTTGCGGTCGATCTGAACGGTTGGATCTGAGGATCCGATTGGTCGAATTTGGAGATCTGACGGGTCATTTTCAGCAGTCCAAAGTATATGCATGTTTCAAACCTGTTGCTTTCAGGGCTATATATAGGACCTATTGAGAGGATTTTAGTTGGGAGAGATATATATATATTGTAAAATGCTAGTTCAGAGAGAAATCAATTGAAGGAGGCACTGAGTAGATTTTATCTGTAGGCTTAGGTGACATACCAATGGCCGCTCCATATAAATTTTTTATATTCTTATTTCTTATTACTTCGTTTTTCTCACGTAGGGATGTAATATGGGTCGTGCCGGGCCGACACGGCCTACATTTATCCGTACGGAAACGTGCCGGAGGCCAGCCCGTCACGGCCCGGCCCCAAAGTCGGGCCGTGCCGTGCCGGGCCAAAGTTCTTGGACCCCGGCCCAGCACAGCTCCCGGCACGGACTGTACGGGGATGCCGGGCCGGGCCGGGCTTCGGGCCAGACCTTTTTCATTTTATTAATTTTATTTTAAAATATTTAAATTTTTTTAAAAATAAAAATAAAAATATTAAATTTTAAATTTATTTTAAATTTAAACTTTTTTGGACCAAAAATTGCCCTTCCCCAACAGTTGAAAACTTGACTGCAATTGGGAAGGGCTTTTGTCCAATAGCTATGCGCCTTGGAAAGAGCCCAGAGTCAAAACCCAACTCAGAATGTCATTGGAGTTGGGGTGCTGCAGGGCGTGGAGTGGGTTACAACCCACAACTCCTTGCCCGGGCCCGTCCGGAGCACTGCTCAAGGCAGGCCGCGGCCGGGCCGTGCCGCTGCCGTGTCGGGCCAGGGCCGCGGGAGATAAGGGCCGAGCACGACCCGGTTAAGCTGCCGGGCCGGCCGGCACAAATGTTACAGTGCTCGTGCCGGCTGCTGCCCGGGCCGCGGCCCGTTGGGGACACCCCATATTGCTTACTGTTTTATTTTTTCGATTTGTTATCATTAAGTGTTCTTAATTAAAATTCTAATTTATCCGGAGTCTATGTTCCGCTACTCTTAGGCTTGTTATTTCATCTATATATTAATAAATTTTTATCAGAAAATTTTTTCAGTGTACATAGATCTTTCCGCGACAGAACATATTTCAATAAGTTAAAATTTAATTTGCAGAAGTTTTAAAGGCGGCACATTGATATAAAATTCAATATGGATATATAGTGAGTGTCGAGCTGCCATCTCACGAGATCAGTTGTGACTAAATTTTATATTCGGATGCTTTGCAGCTTTTTTGTCCTACAATTACTGCTTCAATTTTTCATTAGTTATGTAAAAGAAAAAAAATGTTCTAAATCAATTTTAACAATTAAATGAAGATAATG
Organism: Ananas comosus; assembly: GCF_001540865.1. Lineage (NCBI taxonomy): Eukaryota > Viridiplantae > Streptophyta > Magnoliopsida > Poales > Bromeliaceae > Ananas > Ananas comosus. The sequence goes on along the minus strand of NW_017892404.1, from coordinate 2,070 downwards.
TTACAGTTGTCCAAAAACTCATACTTTCAGTCAAGTAATGAGCATTAAAAACAGTTAAGTTTACCTGCTTCTTAAACTTAAATAAAAATTTTACTTTAATAACACTAAATAATTTAAATTATAGGTAATGAAGGTTAAGAATGTTAAATTAAAAGAAACAATTAGATAACAGGTATGTTTCAAAAATCTCTATAGTTGAGGATTCAAGTAATGTTTACGAAATTCAAATGAAAGCCATGAAATTAAGAAATGATTTGGGACACTGGGACACAGCAAACATTCATATTTAGAACTAGCGAAAGGGCCCGCGCTTTGGCAGCGGTAGAAGGTGTTAGTAGCTAACTTAATTAATAATAAAATTCAAATATTTTTGTATAATCTCACTGGTACATCTACGAAAAGTCTCTCATGTAGACAACAGATATTAAGCCCAACGATGAGAGACGAGAGAAGAGAGTAAATGGGCTCAATTTTTTAAATCAACAAAATATAATGGGAGAGATTGAAGAGACAGATATGTTGAGAGAGAGAGAATAAAATGGGGAGATAAGGAGACGTTTAATGTTGAGGAGAGAGAAGAGGCAAATAGCTCATTCTTAAATAAAATTGGAATGGGAGATGAAGAGGAGTATTGTTGAGGAGAGAGAGTAAAATGGTTCATTCAAATAAAAAATTAAATGGATGAAATGAAAAGACGTATGTTGAGGAGAAAGAATAAAATGGCTCATTCTAAATAAAAAAAAATTCAAAATTTAGGAGTTATGGACACATAGCTTAAAGCATTGGAGATTCATAAGAGTAATAGATAACATTGAAATCCAATCAATCAACATTCTAAACATTACAATGGTTACCCCTCCCTTTTAACCACAAATGAAAAAATTTCCCTTATAGGTGGGATTAAGCTACCCCACCCCACCCCAGGAATTAGCGGTTTGGAATAGTATCTCACCCCTATTTAATTTTTAATATAAATATAAATTTTAATTTTTAAATTTAAATTTTAAAAAATTTATATTTATTTTAATAAAGTTAATTTTAAATTTTAAATTATTATTTTAATTATGTTAAATTTAAAACTTTTGATATTTTAATTTGCTAACTTTAAATTTTTATTGAGATTAAAAATATAGATTTAATTTTAAATTTTGAATTTTAAATTTTTTAAATTTTTAAATTATTATTTTTAATTATTTAAATGGAAATTTTGATATTTTTAATTTGTAACTGTAAATTTTAATTTGGAAATTTAAAATATAATTTTAAATTTTAAATTATTATTTTTAATTATTTAAATTTAAAATTTAAATTTATATATAATAATTGGGGCAATATCATTATTTTCTATTTATAACAAACCAATGTCCTTCTTATTCCACCTACTCCAATCAAATACTATTTTACTTATACCTAAACTAAACTCAATTCTCAACCAAACACAAAATTATTCTAACCCCACCTTAATCCTGAACTTAATCCTATCTCTGGAATAACAAGTTCTTACTTAATCCCCAATCAAACGAAGAAGTCACATACATGAATGAATACATTATATAAAATAACTAGCAAATTAAAAACGTCTCTTAAATTAATTACTGACAGAAAATAGTACCATCTGATCTACACCTTAGGGCCTATTTGGATGTACAGCAAAAATTCTCCACGAAAATTTATAAACTGTGGTTTTGGACCTTTGGTCCAATGAAATAGGAAATCCTGTAACTCTAAAAAGATTCCGCGGATTCAATTTTTAAACTGTTTGGATGCGCATTGTGCAATTTCACGAAATTTCTCTAAATTTTAAATTTCAAATTTCAATGAAATTTAAAATTTAAAATTTGATATGTGAAATGTGTAATTTTAAATTTTAAAATTAAAAATTTTAAAAATAAAAATCTAAATTTAATTTTAAAATTTTGAAATTTAAAATTTTAAAATAAAAATTTTATATTTTATATTTAGAATTTAGAATTTTAAATTTTAAATTTAAAAAATAAATTTTAAATTTAAAGTTCAAAATTTGAAATTTGAACAATGAGATTTGAGATTTGAAATTTCAAATTTGAAATT
>NW_017892403.1:0-4524 GCF_001540865.1 Ananas comosus | reverse complement strand
TACATCACATTTACCTCAAAATACACATTACATTCTTTCCTTTACATTATTTCTCATCAAGTACAAAGATGATCATAGGGTACTTTACTACAAAAAGAAACCCAATTTTGGTGGCCTCTGACTAAGGCGCGATACCTTTACCTCGGTCGCTCGCCGGCTCGCTCGATCCCGGTTCTGTGGAAATTGTGGGGTGAGAACTACAACAAAGTTTCTAGTGGGTTCGGCCTAAACATCACCGACTTTCCCACTAGGACTAACTCAGGCATAATAGAAAGAATATGCTGCATATAGTAACCAATCTATACATAATGCTAATATGCCTGAACAATAAAGCAAGGAGTATGCTCAACATTAAATAAATGCAGATTATGCGTAACATACCAGATTTTGGTATAAAAATAAAAAAATAAATAAAAATAGTGTGAGAAACTATTTTTATTGGATTTATAGAAGTAAAACATAAGTCAGAAGTGACTTGTGCTGAAATCGGAATGAAAGCAGAAGATCTAGAATTTTCTGTTGGAAACGGGACAGATAAATTAGTAGAAAATGCACAGTCTCAGAAAATTATAAAAATTGGAGGATAAGTCAGAAATATTTTTATGAGGCTAGATTTTAAGTTTCATATTTTTCTGACACCTGTAGAGTGAGAAATAAAATCTGACAGCTATCTGATAAAGATTACAGTTCGATACAGTTTTCGGTGACCAAACGGGGTCAAAACTGGAAACTTAAGACATATTCTTACTCAGTACGTTAAACTGAGCATGCTTGTCAAATTTGAGCTCTATCGGACATTTAGAAAGGCTCCAACGAAACGTATCAGATTTCAAGCTGCCCGAGGTGAATAGTACAGTGTTGAGGAGCTGATTTGTAAAATGGGATTTAATCCCTTTTTCTCTTCTTCTCTTCAGCCGTGCACACCACAACCGCACACACACACGCACACCATACACGCATGGAAGGGAAAGGAGAAAGCTCTCCTTTCTCTCTATAAATCTCTTCCAAAAAAGAGATGATTTTGGTGGAGATCGAAGCTCTAAGGTGGATTTCCATCTTCTCCATCTTCTTCCTCTCCATTGGAGCAAGGTTTGAAGGTAAGCTTCAAAATCCTTTAATGGTATCTCTTTGTTGTTTGGATTTTAAGCTTCAAAAATAGATTTAGAGTTATTCTAGCATGCTAATTAGAGGTTTGATGCTTGAAACCAAGGTTCTAATGGTGAATTTTTACCTAGTTGTAATCTAGGGCTCAAAAATGCTAATTTGGTAAATATGAGGGTTTGATCTAATTTGACCCTCCGTAAACCAAATTGCTAGGTGAATGAACGCGTTTGCGAAGACGGTTCGGCAATCCGACGAGCCGTTACAAAGTTATTAAAGAAATGGACGTTTAGGCTTCGGGTCCGCCGGGAGGGCCGAGGCGACGTTGTAAAATCGTGGAAATGGATTTGAGGCATCGTGGCACATAACCGAAGACCTATAATTTTCGGGGCTGCGAAGCGGAGCACGGTTGAGGCGCAGTTGCAGTATCGGGCCGTGCTGGATACGGGTGCCGCGGGCGGCCGATTGCAAGTGTCGACAAGCAATCGGAATGCGAAATGAGGTGGGTTGTGCTTACCGAAGCGACTAGGTCGCCCTTTATGTCTAAGAAATGAGATTTCATATTGATGCATATTGACATAATATAAGAATGTGAAAAGAATGCATGTTAACATACTATAGAAATGCTAGATGAATGCATATGATTAATGCTTTGAATGCATAATATAAAGGGCGTATGAATGTTAGCATTATAAGAACATCATAAAAGGAATGTATGATGACATGTTGTAGAATATGCTAAATGTAATGCATAATGAATTAAGTGCTAAAAGAATGCATGAGATGCTAAGTATGGACTATTTTGGATAATGACTATATGTATGTTGACAAATCATGTGATGCTAGTGGTATATGTGCATGATGATATATTATGAATTTACATATTGTGGATTATGTTAAATAGAAAAACATACTTGATGACATATTGCCATGTTGTGGAACATAGTGGACAATCTATATATATATTAGATCGAGTGGCATTAAACCTAGCATCTTGAACCTAGCAAACACTTGTGGTGATTGATCATATATATTCTGGTGTCATTCATGTATGTTAGGACCCTATTATTGTGTAAATGTGAGAGTTGGACTTGAACATTAGTAAACAAGGGTGACAATGACAATAGAGACATGATTGGCATCAAGAAAGTGATTGTTAAACATAGTTTAACCATATTGACATTGGTCCAAGTTGACATAGAGAGTGGCATGATTAAATAGGTAGAGACCTATCATGACATTGGCATTGTGACGAGTGGCTATGAATCCTCAAGTTGAGGATTGGATCGATACTCACGTTACGTCTTGGCTTGAGGGAGGTAGCTCCCCCTCGGGCGGTGCGCTCCGGAGTTGGTCACCACTGGGCGTGGTAAAGTCCCACCAGTTGACGGTCCCTAGGGAGGTTCGAGTCCCCCGTTATTAAGGGATTTGGTTGTGAGTTATTGGGGTTAACATGGTTAACCGGTAAGATTGGGTCATAGCCAAATGAATGTACAACAAGTATGCATTATGAGTTATGGATTTGGTATCCTAGTCGAGAGGATTTAAGGTTGAGGTGTATGTGAGACGTCCATCGCCTCGAGCTTGGTTCTAGTGCGGTACTCCGCAGACGATTGACTCAAGAGCGAGTCGGGTGGTTAGCCTTGGTTGGAGTGTGTGTGAATTCCCAAGTGAGAATTTCGCCCGATCATGATTGGGTCTGCATTTGCGAGCGAGAGACGCTGCGTATTGAGACAGGTTTAGGCGTAGGCCTATGTAGGATTGGTGGCCTTTGGTCCACCTGTGGAAACCGACAAGAACGATTTGGCAGATAGCCTTATCAAGGAGTTTGACTCGAATTCACGAACGAAGTGCTCGCGTGAGCTCGTTGCGAGAATGGTTTGATGTTGATCGTGGCATGTGGTATCAGATGATGAAGTACTCCTTGTGAGACATCAATCTAGTGGAAAGCCACGTGATGTTGGAGACTATGCTCGTAAGCGAACTGAGACTTGAGATGTGCCGAAGTGGGCCATCTCGCGTTAAAGTTAAGGGTCAGTGCGAAATTAGAGCACTCATGACGAAGCGATGCATCGGTGATATTGCTCCTAAGCAATGTCGGTGATCGAATCAGAAGGTATTCCCTGAAGGGAAGGTAAGTGCAAGAAAGAGTTCTTTGTGTACCGAATGGCGAGTGGTGTTGGAGCGCGTAGAGTCGTCGAGTATCGACTTGCGCTGCCACTATGACATGCAAGACTCGTGATGCACTTTTGTATCACACCTTGCAAATGTGTCTAGGATTAAACTCACGTCCTTCAGTATGAGCCGCTTCTGGAATCACGATTGTGTGAAGCCGCTTTGGAGTGGGAGAATGAGTTGGTACCCTCAATTGCTCATGGAGCTGAATTGAGGCGTGGTTTGAATTTTGCGGACGAAATTCTTTTAAGGCGTAGAGAATGTAACATACCAGATTTTGGTATAAAAATAAAAAAATAAATAAAAATAGTGTGAGAAACTATTTTTATTGAATTTATAGAAGTAAAACATAAGTCAGAAGTGACTTCTGCTGAAATCGGAATGAAAACAGAAGATCTAGAATTTTCTGTTGGAAACGGGACAGATAAATTAGCAGAAAATGCACAGTCTCAGAAAATATGAAAATTGTGTAGCGATAGTCGAAGAAATACTTTTATGAGGTAAGATTTCAATGTGTCAATATTTTTCTGCACCCATAGATGTAGAGAAAATAAATTCGACAGCTATCCGTAAAGATTAACAGTTCGGTACAATTTTCTGTGACAAACGTTCCGGTCGAAACTGGACCTTAAGACTATTCTTATCAGTACGTTAAACTTGCAGGCATGTCTGTCAAAATTTAGAGCTCAATTCTGGACATTCTTAGAAGCGCTTCAACGAAACGTATCGCTTTCAAGTTGCCCGAGAAGTGATATAGTGCTAATGTTGAGCGGGCTGACTTGTAAATGGGAATTTAATCCCTTTTCTCTTCTTTTCTTCAGCCATGCACACACACACACACACCGCCACCAATCCGACATGGAAGGGAAAGGAGAAAGACTCTCCTTTCTCTCTCTAAATATTTCAAAAAGAGATAGTTTGGTGGAGATCGAAGCTCGTAGGTGGAATTTCTCTTCTCCTTTCTTCCTCATCATTGAGCAAGGTTGAGGTTAAACTTAAAATCTTTTAATGGATATCTCTTTGTTGTTTGGGTTTTAAGCCGCTTCAAGAATGGATTTGAGTTTATTCTTAGCATGCCTTAATTAGAGGTTTTGACTGCTGTAATCCAAGGTTATAATGCTGGTTTTTACATAGTTGTAATTTAGGGCTCAAAAATTGCACTAAATTTTGGTAATATGAGGGATAATTGATTAATTTGCCCTCGATATAAACAATGCTAGTGTGATGTAACGCTGGTTGATCTCTTTT
>NW_017892402.1:2498-4532 GCF_001540865.1 Ananas comosus | reverse complement strand
TGAACTTAGAGTCGTGAACCTAGGATGAATAAGAATGACGTTGAACCTAGTCGTGGACCTAGGGTAGATCGAGTGGCATTAACCTAGTGTCGTGAACATAGGTTGAACAGAAAAAACCTAGAATCAAGATCTAGGTAGATTGATATCGAACCTAGTGTTGGTAAACATAGGTTGACATCGAACCTAGTGTTGTTGAACCTAGAGTTAATAAGATCTAGGTAGAGAAGCATTAAACCTAGTTTAATAAAGAACATGAGTTGTAGATTGAACCTAGAATTAAATGAGCCTAGGTTATGTGATAAGGGCATTAAACCTAGAGTCAGCTAGACCTAGGGTGGAAAGTGCATTGGATCTAGATAGGTCGATATTATAGGGTTAAGACTACCCTAGAGACTTGGAAAGTAGATTCCGGAATCCTAGGATTGTGAACTCGATAGTTCTAGAGCAGTGGGTCGAGTGTGGCAGGTTCCCCCTCCTACTGGACGAACTTCGAGGATGAGCTGTTGATTGATTCGAAGCCGCGGGTTGAGTGCGGCAGGTTCCCCTCCCGCCGGCAGAATCGTGCTTCGCTAGGGTGTGTGGCATGTTCCCCTCCCTATCGGGGGTCTTGGACCGCGGGTCGAGTGTGGCATGTTCCCCCTCCCACCGGAAAGATCCCTGACCACGGGTGTACGCAGCTCTGGGCGACCCGTCGGCGACTTGGTTTGTGGATTGAAAGCTGAGGTGTATGCGAGTGTTCCTTCACCTCGAGCCGAACAGAGCGCGGATTATCCGCAGTTGATTGACTCGAGGCTGAGTCGGGTGGCTAGCTTGAATAAGATAGTGTGAGATATGGATCCCAAGGATCTAAAAGGTAAGTAACACCTAGAGGGGGGTGAATAGGTGTAAATCCGGCAAACTCGAAAATCTCGATGCAAATAAAACAAAGTAGCGGAAAATAAAACAGCACACCGAGAATTTAACGTGGGAAAACTCCAAATCGGAGTGAAAAACCCACGGGACCGATCACGCAAAGAAAATCCACTAAGAAAACTTGAGTACAAGTGATTTCGACAAAAATACACGACTCAATTTACCGACTTCTTGTTGATGGTGATCTTTGCCGGTCCTCGATCGATAGGAATCCACCAATCGACCTTGCTGCAACTCCTCGCAGCGTCAACGCCTCAACTCCTCGAAGCGTCCACCGAATCCTCGGCTTCACGCGAGATCCACGCGCCAAACCTCCTTCCGGAGCTTGTAGAATCGAAGATTTGTGGTGATTTAACTTTTGAAAACCATAAGCTATGGGGGTTCACCTTTAATCAAAAACTACTTGATTCTCGTATGAGTTCTCGAGTAAAAACAAAGAATCAAGTAGATTGTTGATTGTAAGAAACTTGTTGTGTGAATCGAAACATTGAAAAAGGAAAAACAAGTTTCTAGGGTTTAGAATCTGTAAATATTCAAAAGCCTTAACTTTTAGATGACCCACATAGCTTATTTATATGTTTAGAAGACTTAGAAGTAGACTAGGATTGCAAAAAGTCCTTTTTAAAAACCTGTGTCGTCCTCAGAGACCGGTCTTCTCGAGGAGACCGGTCTGTGAGAGACCGGTCTCTCAAGTGAGGAACCGGTCCCTCGCTGCGTGTTCAAAAACTCAGCGTTCAGGAACCGGTCTCTCAAGCTTCAGACCGGTCCCTCGCTGCGCGACAGAACTACCAAGGTTCGGGAACCGGTCTCTCATCTCAGGGGACCGATTGCATCAGAACTCACGCAGTGAAGACCTTAGGGGAACCGGTCTCTCCATTTCAGGGACCGGTCCCAGAACACATGAAAGTTCAGAAAAATTATTTTAAAGCAATCTAAGCCTTCTGAACTTATTCTAATTAGGTATCTTCACCACAAATGATCTTTTCTTCATACCTTAGGTGTCGAGCTTTCCGAATGAGTCTTCATCCTCCAATTTGAATCTCTTCTTCAAAACTTCTGCGATCAACTCTTCAAGACTCCAAACAACTTTACGAAATTCGCCAACCTATAAAATCCTTAACA
>NW_017892402.1:0-1799 GCF_001540865.1 Ananas comosus | reverse complement strand
GAAACGGAATATTCATGTTAATATTTTTGGCACTTACAATATCCGGCCTACCCAAGAGATACATGTACAGAATGCGATCCCATCTCAAAATTTTCGTGTTCGCGAGAGGCATGATGTTGTAGCAAACCACGAAGTTCAGAAACCTGCACTCCATTTTGAAATCTTTGGACATAACCATAATGCCGTTTGATTCAGTACCCGGCATGCAAATAGTGTTCACGACACGGTTCCAATCGCGAAGTGAGTCGAACCCGGCCTGCAGATACTCCACTCCGTCAGTCCTAGCTTCCATCTCTAGCACCGAAGCTATTGTCGCAGGAGTGATGGATAACTCAACACGACGTACAGAAGTCTTAAATACGTACGGGCCGCCGTCGGAGTCACTCAGGTGACCTGCTCGCATATAAAACTCTCTGATCAATTCCAAACAAAAACCGGTTTGTTCCGGGAAATCACAAATCTGATGAAGATTCCCCTGTTCAAATAAATCCTGAAATCCCGGCACACAGCTTATGATACTGGCAACCCCAACATCTCGCTCACCAATGCAGTGTTTCGACGAGTACATAGACCGTCGAGTAGATGGAACATCCTGTAGACTGTGACGTGGTGGCTTAGAACCTGGTTCTCGAATTTCAATACCACCAGTCTTGCGACGACCGGGGCGCTCAGTCGCCTTTTCTTTGCCTTTATCCACAGCTTTTCCTTTTCCCTTGCACTTCCCTGTATCCTTATCCTTAGCTAATACCTCGGGAACAAAAGCCTCCCAATCCGGCTCATCCTCCTCAGAATCGTCGCCGGGAACATATTCGCTCTCTTCATCATCCGGTTGATACTCAATCGGCCTTTTAGCTTTGGAGCGCTGTCGCTTGCTTCCACGACCACCCCCAGCCATAAGGACAACAAGCACGAGAATCCACGAGTACATTTTTGAAAATCACCTGTTAAACATAATGAAATTTTCATATAAAAAATTTTAAAAAAAAAAATTTTCAGCAAATTGGTATATAAATATTAGATAATCCTAGGGGCCACATGATCATGAGAAACATGAACAAATTATGCAACAAAACCAGCAAAAACAAATTTTTACGAAAACTTCGAAAACTTAGGTTTTGATGATGATTAACCTACAGAAAATAACCAAAAGATAAAAAAATTCCAGAAAAGTTAAAAACAACCGGTCTAATAACAAGATCGAAGCTTAAACATGCAATTTTAGCAAGATCTCTAAAACAATCATCAAAAAATCTGAACCGAGACACATTTTTGAAGTACATGACCTAAAAACAACAAAATCCGAAAATCATACCTAAAATCAGTGCAAATTGATGAAGATCTGAAGTAAAACCACTCTGGAGACAAGAGAGGAACAAGGTAGAACGCAGGGGAAGAGAAAATAAAATTTTGAAAAACAGTACATAGACGCATCGAGCGAAAACTCCTTTATCGGGTCTGGCGAAGGGACCGGTCTCTCTTGCCTGGGACCGGTCTCTGAGCCTGAAATTTCAAAAAAAAATTTTAAATGCAGCCCGAAAATTCCAAAAAAAAATGAAGGGTATTCCATAATTTGCAATCATCACAAATAACCAATTTCCATCCACAAAAACTTTAAATAAACTTTCATAAATGAATTTTAAAAAATCAATTTCAGGGATATTTAAAATCTCAAAATTTTTGACCCGAAAATCAATGAGAATTTTCGATACATATAAAATAAAATTCCACACATCATGCAAGATCTAGGAACTTATTGTATTATTTTATCATCATATTTTGTTAAAGAGAATGAATAAATA
>NW_017892401.1:0-4555 GCF_001540865.1 Ananas comosus | reverse complement strand
CATGTTCATCTTTTGTACTTGATGATGAATGATGTAAAGAAAAGAATGTAATGTGTATTTTGAGGTAAATGTGATGTAAGAAAGAAATGATGAAACGAAATGTAAGAAATTCGAAAAATTACAAGTTGGATGTATGTATATGATCTAAATTGAATCATAGTACTTATAAATGTTTAGTTTTTCTTTCTTTCACTAATGGCTATTGCTTACCCTCGTGTAAGCCGTTTGTGTATGTTTCCGCTAGTGCATTTCTTGTTTGAATTTATACATGTGATGAGCCTTGGGCGGATAGGGGAAACTTTGTCCGTTCGGCGTCTGTTTGACGTGCTCGGGTCGGGCCAAGTTGGCGTCGGTCCCGGGGCGTGACATAGGATTAATCTAAATGCATGAGAGAAGTTCTAAATGGCTAATTGGAACACACATATATAGGGAGTTCAAGTTGATGGTGAAGCGAAGTTAGAAGATTGAGACTTCAGTTTTGGTGGATCTTTTGGTGTTCCGAGCTGAGAAAAAATCTGGAGGAGAGCTCCAAATTAAGGTAAGATGATTGGAATTTACTTGTAACTAAATTGGTTACCTTAGGATGGTTCAAATTAAGGATATTCTGCTGCTAGAACCAGCAACATGAAACTTGTAGCTGATTGAAGCTACTATGTTGATGCCTCGATTAAGGAAGTTTGGAAACTGAGTTAGGTAATTGCTTTGCTGCTAGGCTTAATAAAATAGCATAAAAGCAACACTTCAAGTGAGTTGGATTAATTACTCTAGAAGAGTTCTAAGCATAAGAACTAATTGTTCTATGCTTATAGTGGCTGCACTAATAGAAGCAAAGTGCTGAAATTTCAGCATTGGAAAGTATTGCTGTTGGAGCTAAAGCAAACCTCAGAGAAGAGAACTAATTAATTGCTAATTGAAATTGAGAACAAACTGATTAGAGTGTTAGTTGCTTTAAAGACTGATTTTATGTAATTAAAGCTGAAAATAGCACCTGAGCTGGTGCTGAAATTGTAAAGCTCAAATGCAAAATTTCAGCATTGGAGATCCTTGATGGAAAAATTGAAATGAGCTGATTGTAGAGCCAATTGAGATAATCATGACTAAGAGTTAGACTAATTACTCTAATAGAGTTCTGAGCATAAGAACTAATGATCCTATGCTCATAATTGTTGCTCAAAGAAGAGGTAGAATGCTGAAAATACAGCATGAAGCAAGATTTCAGCTTAATGCTGAAATCAATTTTGAGTTGACACTTTATGTAGAATAGAAATGCTAACTTATAGAAAATGTGGGAATAACTCCAGTTTAACCCTTTTTATTCCTTTATGGACGAAAGTTAAACTTGCTCGAAAGTCTAAATTGACGTTCCGACAGGTCGACGACGTGATAATTACGGTAGAGACCGTTCTAGTTCTATTTACACCGAGTCGCGAGAGCTAGTTGTTGACACATTTCAAGGCGTGGACTCTAGTCGTTGACACCATTACAGGTGGATAGTGCTATCCGAAATCTTTGAATCACCTTTTATATCTATGATAATTCATTGAGCATATTTACATTGTAATCATGCATTATAGGGTATTGATATTATGTAAATGATATTTGATTATGCAAATGCTTATCAACCATGAGAATATATGAACAATAGAATGTGGACATAGAACCCTATGAATGCATGGACTATAACAATAGTAAACTTGGTGACATTCTAATTAGAGATTTGGTTAGCATCGAGAAATGGAATTGTGAAACTAGCATAAAGAGCTAGTTAGAGTTAAAGTGTGACATTGTCCATTGTTGAATCCTCTAAAGGAGGATCAGATCATACTCACATTCGTTTGGTTCAAGGTAGGTCGCTCCTCCTTGAACGATGAGCCCGGGAGTAGTCATCTTTACTAGACCAGGGGTGCGTCTCCCCCAGTTGACAGTCCCGTCGGGTGCAAGTTGCGTCTCCCCGATAATTGGGATAGTGTCAGTGAGTTATTGTTAACCAAAGGGTTAACCAATGGATTGGGCAATTTCAGTAAAGCATGCATGCATATTTACAGTTTTCATATATTGCTTCTTTCAGCTTTGTACAGGCATTGTAGTAGTTACATGTTATAGTTGGTTACTATCTGTTTACTTCTTTTGCCTACATATGCCTGAATAGACCTAGTGGGTGAGTCGGCGAGGTCGGCGGCCGAACCCACTGGAAACTTTTAGTAAGTTCTCACACCACTAACCATACAGGTTCCAGTGCGAGCGTTGTGGCCGAGGATCGCGGCAAGAGCCCTGCAGCCTAGCTAGCAGACACCAGTGTTTAGTGGTATACCATTTTGAGTTCATGTGAGACATTTTGATGTACAGAGACATGTAAATGAATGTATTATAAAGCATGTAAATAACTAAATGTTTCAGTTATTTAGTTATGTAAAGTTCAGTTTAAAAGTTTTAAATTACAGTGAATTTTCAGTATAGCTAGCTTACTATCACTTGTGATTGTTGCTTGCCCTAGTGCAGGCCATGTATATTGAAATGTTATCCTGGGAATTGTTTATTTCCTTATACATATACTCGTTGTTGTTGAACCTTAGGCGGACAGAGGCGGTTCTGTCCGTTCGGCGACTGTGTACGGGCCCGGATCGACCAAATTGGCGATAGCGGGACGTGACACATAGAGCTCCTTTTTCGAAATACTTGAAGTACAAGCATCAAATACTCCTCATGATCTGCATCACTTCGGGAATAGACCAAAATATCGTCGATGAACACCACAACGAACCTGTCTACATAAGGCATAAAAACACGGTTCATTAGATCCATAAAAGCTGCCGGGGCATTAGTAAGCCCGAACGGCATAACAGTGAACTCATAATGTCCATACCGTGTTCTAAAAGCCGTCTTCGGTACATCCTCGGGTTTGATCTTTAACTTGTGGTATCCCGATTGCAAATCGATCTTGGAATACACACACGATCCCTGAAGCTGATCAAACAAGTCGTCGATCCTCGACAATGGATACTTATTCTTAATCGTGACTTTATTAAGTTCACGATAGTCCACGCATAGGCGAAGTGATCCGTCCATTTTCTTGACGAACAAAACTGGTGCTCCCCAAGGCGAGACGCTCGGTCGAATGAAGCCTTTATCCAGAAGATCCTACAGCTGTGCCCTCAGCTCCTTTAACTCCGCCGGTGCCATCCTATAGGGCGCTTTCGAGATTGGAGTAGTCCTAGGGACGAGATCTACTACAAACTCGATCTCCCTATCAGGTGGCATACCCGGTAGCTCAGCTGGAAACACGTCACAAAACTCCCGTACTACCGGGATGTCCTAAATCCTAGGGGCATCGTCCTCGCCCCTCAGCACGACGCTAGCCAAATAGGCTACGCAACCTCTGCTGATCAGCTGCCTAGCTCGAGACTAGCTGATCGTCATCACAAAAAGCGAACTCTGGCATCCTCTAAACACAACCTCAGTCTGTCCCAGTTCTCTAAAAGTAACAGTACGATTCTTGCAATCGATCGTGGCATAATACTTGGTTAACCAATCCATGCCTAAGACCACATCAAATTCTCCCAGTTTGCGCAAGGCTAGCAAGTCCACGGGCGTAATCCAGTCTCCTACCCGAATAGGGCAATTGGAGCAATACTCTCTAATATCCAAAGAGTGGTCGGGGACAACTACACGTCCCGTATGGAACAAAGAAAGCATAGGGATGCCATGCAACTCGACAAACAGCCGATCTATGAATGAATGCGATGCACCGGTATCAAATAATGCACGGACTCTAATGCCATTAAGTAAAATGATACTTGCGACCACTTTCTCGGCTGCTGCCGCCTCCTCGGTCTGAGCGGCATACATACACCCACTCAGGGCCTGTCGAGAACCCTCGCTCTAGCGCTGGACGGGTGGCCGCCCAGGCTGGTACTGCGGTGTTGGAGTCCCGTGGCCGGCGGCTGGTAGAGCCGGTGCCGATGCAGATGACGGTGCCGGTGACGAACCCCTCAGACACTCGAACTGGAAGTGGCCCTCCTGGCCACACTGAAAACACCTCTTTCCCTACTGCGGGCACTGCGGTGGAATGTGGGGACCACCACAGATCACGCACTGGGGAGGTCGGCGTCGGTCAGAACCTCCACGGTGAGTCGCTGAGCCACGCCCACGCAGCTGTCTCCTAGGATGCTTCGGCGGCCTCCTAGAGTGTGTCTGGCTCGCACCCTCAGCCGCAGGCATCTTGGCCTTACCCTTATCCGGAGCCTCTCGCCGCTCATGGACATCTGCTGTGCCGCTCACCACGATGAGCGAGCGATCCTGTAACACACTGGACCTTTGCAAATTGCGAGGTTCGAGTGTTTGGATATATTTCGAGCTTTTCCACACTTGGTGGAGGGTTGTAGAATGTTTTCCGACCTAAAAAGTTCGAAAATCGGAATTCTGGATAAGTCCTGAGAGTTTTTACTCTCGGGGACCGGTCCCTGGAAGGAGAGACCGGTCCCCCAGTGAGCAGTGTTGAGGCAGCCCTGAGGCAACCGGTCCCTGGCGGGCGAGACCGGTCCCCGAGCACGTCTAT
>NW_017892400.1:2429-4558 GCF_001540865.1 Ananas comosus | reverse complement strand
AAAAAAAGCTTTTTGGGAGAAAAGTACCACTAATAGTAGAAAAAAAGATGAACTCGAGAGGAAAATTTATTTTTTATTTATAAATTTTTAAAAATAAAAATATATATGTAGTAAAAAAATATAATAGGAACCATATAGGCACAACGGACCCTAATTGCTCAGGTCCAGGGATCGTCCTGCCCCACAGTCCGAAAAAGCCGGTTCAACTACCATATAGACTAGATTTGAAGTCATGCCAGGCCGGGAACTGCGTAGCCCGTATTTAGCCCATAGTATCTTACATTCCAGTCTCAAACTCGTTTTTATAATTCTTGACTCAAGATATACTAGGAAGGCCGCCTCCGCAGCGGGAAATTTGAGTAATTTTTAAAATATTTTGAACAAATCTTTTTTAATTTTTTATTTAAGATCTAAGTAAAATGTTAACATAAAAATAATATAATTAATTATAATATAAATAATATATATATATATATAATATATATATAGTATATATATATATAAATACTAATTAGATATATATAGTAAATTAAAATTTATATATAAAATTGAAAATATAAAAATTATAAAATTCTCTCTCTCATCTCTCTCCGACTCTCTCCTTTCTCCCCTGACCCCCCTCTCTTTCTCTCTCCTCCTCTCTCTCTCTCTCTCTCTCTATGCCGTGTGGTCCTATCCTCTCTTCCCTCTTCCTCTCTTCTCTTCCTCTCTCCCCCCTGGTGCTGGCCGTGCGCCCCGCTCAGCGCCCGCTGCCGCGCGCACCTGCCCCACTGCCGCCCGCGGGGGGCCCGTGGCTCACGCCGCCCCTGCTTTGCCCCGCCGAGCCTCCTGCTGCCGCGGCCCGCTGGGGAGAGGGGAGAAGAGATGAGGAGGGGGGGGGGGGGGGGGGAGGGGAGAGGTGTGGAGAGAGCCGTGGGGGGGGAGAGGGAGTAAAGAGGAGGAGGAGGGGAAGGAACGCCGCAGGGGGGCGGGCTGGAATCCCCGGCGCTCGCAGACCCGGGATCACGGTCACTGCGCACAGGTGGGGTGAGGGAGGATGTGGGGGGGGGATGAGGGAGAGAGGGGCAAGAGAGAGGGGGAGGGGACCGGGGGGGTGGGGAAAGGGAGAGAGAGGGAAAGAGAGAGAGAGAGAGGACCGGGGCCTCTGCCATTGGCGCGTTTTTTTTTTTATAATTTAGGGTATATTTGGTTAATCGAAAGTGAAACAACGTAAGTGCCACTTTTAAAAAGTGGCGTCTTATCAGTTGTTTAATTTATAAAAGTAAATATAAAAGTCCTTTTAAAAAGGTAGGCTAATAAAGTGAGTTATAATCAAGTCCTTTTTTTTTTTTTTTTAAACTTTGGCTCAAAAAATTTCAAAATTACCAAAAGCGAAAAGCTTAGCTAAGGGTTTGGCCGAGGAAGTTGGATCGGCCCTCTCCACATTCAAACTCGGTCCCTGGACCTGGTCACTGGTCCAGGGACCATGTCCAAACTCCTAATAGGGCTGTCAAACTTCAGAGATCTAAGGCCCTTTTTAAAAATTTTCAAATCTTTTAATTTTTTTAAATTTGTTTTCAAAATTTTTAATATTTTTATTATAAAATAGTACAATAAAATTTTTCTATAAACTTTTAGATAATTTTAGTTATATTTATAAAAACATTATATAATATAAAAATAGAATAAAAAAAAAAAAAAAGGTGCGAGCTGGATTGATCTATTCAAGGCCTTTTTGCATAAAAAATCCACTTATTTTAGACTTTTGCAAAACCGGGTCACCTTTTTCGTTTTTGCAGATTCGGTCCGTTTTTTCAGCAAACTGAGGAGCATGGAGGCGGCGGCGGCGCTGTCGTGGGGAGCGAGGGGAGGGGAGGGCGACGGCGGGACGGAGGCTGAGTGAGGTTGACGGCGCGGAGCTCGTCGGGCTGGTGGGCGAAGAAGCAGACGCGGCGGGCGCAGCCGGTCTCGTCTTGCGCAGAGCGGTGCGGTACTGGGCCGGGTGAGCCAGGACTCGAACACGCCGTGGGCTGTATCGCAGGCGTCCGCCGTGGCGGCACGAGCCCTTGCGAAACTCGGGGCAGGGCACGCAAGCTGTACAGGAACTTGCGGGTGTCGCGCGCCGCGCGTTCTCGCCCGGGTGCACGAAC
>NW_017892400.1:0-516 GCF_001540865.1 Ananas comosus | reverse complement strand
GGGCACTCCGTCCAGTCGTGCGAGTACGCGCGCGAGCACGGCTTCACCTTGAACGCGTACATGCGGAACTCGTCCGTGCTGTAGATCCCGTTCTTTATGTCCGGCAGCGTCAGGTCCGGCGGGTACTCCTTCTTCGGCATCGGCGGAGACGACGACGGTTTCGCGCTCGAGCTCTCGCTCCAGGGAGGCGAGGGCGAGGGCGAATGTGAGGGCGAGGGGGATTTGAGGAGGAGGAGATGGAGGGGGCTACCAGGGTTGGAATTAGGGGAAGCGGGGAGGGATCGGGGGATGAGGTTGCCGGGGCGGTGGCCGGAGAGGTCGAGGGTGTCGGGATCGGCACCATTACACCATTAATGGCGTCGGGGGCAGCACCATTACACCATTAATGGTGAAATTACACCATTAATGGTGTAACCATTACACCATTAATGGTGTAATGGTGCAATGGTGCACCATTACACCATTACGACGAAGAAAAAGCAGCCGCAGCGCGCCCACGTGCCCGCCCAACGCCGC
>NW_017892399.1:0-4563 GCF_001540865.1 Ananas comosus | reverse complement strand
TATATATATATATATATATATATAGAGCTAGGTTGGTATATTATCGGTAGCACGGCCTCCGTGATATCAAGTTGTTTTCAATGATGCCGCTTCCAAATTGACGATCTGCTCTGTTACACTTGATTTACACTATTAAAAATATTTAAAAACTAAATTTCATAATTTTTCGACATTATTTGGCTAGTTATCAAAAGGTCTCAAAATTGGCAATTTTAATGGTAGATGTGATACATTTGTAAATTTAATGGTGTAAAACAATCCAAATCAGATGAAATTTTTATAGAATTTTTTTTTTTACTATTTAGAGTAAGATCAGTACCACTGATCTTAAATTCAAGTATTCTATCATCATTTTTTATGAGATTTTTATTTTCAGCTGTTCATTTTTAGACTACTTATTTGATAGGCAAATGATACTAAAAAATTATAAAATTTAGTTTTCAAATACTTTTAATAGTGTAGATCAAGTCTAACGAAGCCGATCGTCAATTTGAAAACGGCATTGAAAACAACTTATTAGCACGGAGACCTCGCTACCGATAGTATACTAGCCGGACTATATATATATATATATATATATATATATATATATGTGTGTACATATACATATGTATACACATACATGTATATACATACATGTGTGTGTGTGTGTATAGAATTGAGCTCCTATGCTTTTAAAAGTATCAAGTTATTGGTGCTTGTAAGTTTTCGGCCCTTGGATTAAAGAATATGCGGTTAGGATGATGTGGGCCCCCTAGGATTGAGTGAGTGGTTTGTTAAATAGTATAATCTAACAGGTAAAAACAGTTAGAGGGATAGATCTAATGATAGAAAACTTGGTAGCACCAAATGTTTTATTCTATCGATAGCATTGTAGTCGGACTCTCTCTCTCTCTCTCTCTCTCTCTCTCTATATATATATATATATATATATATATAACTAGGCTGGAATACTATCAATAGCACCGAGCTATTGGTGCTATTAGGTTTTGACCTTTGGTTGAAAAAATTTACGGTTAGAATGATGTGAGCCCCTAGGGTTAAATTAGTTATTGATTGAATAAAATAATCTAATGGGCGAAAATAGTTAAAGCATTAAATTTAATTGTAGAAAATTTGATAGCACAAAATGTTTGGTGATATCGATAGTGTTCCCGTCGGACTCTCTCTCTCTCTCTCTCTCTCTCTATATATATATATATATGGATGCACTGGGTGCACCAGGTAATATTTCAGGAAAAAAATTAGCAAAGTCACATCGCAACATGCAATCGTGCGATTGCTCGGAACCGGCTGTATATGCATCACGTGCTGCATTATTTTCTCTCTCGCTCACTCTCTATATATACGAGGAAACTATGCAAGGGGTGCGTAGCAAATCAATAATATCGATCGTATAAATGATGATTAATTAGGATGGTAAACGTAATTAGGATATACGAGTATGAAAAAGTAAAAGGGTCTCGTTGTTGTATTCTTTCAGATACCTGAAAATTGGGTCGGTACCTGAAAATTAGGTGGTTCAGTTAGTACGTAACTCGTCACTATCCCGCTAATTAAGTTGGATTAATGTACAGTGCAAGGGTAATATTAATGCTCCTGTACCTTGCCAAAATTAAAAAGTCACAAAAAATAATAATAATAATTTCCACCCCTTATCATTAGATGACATTTTTGAAATTTTAAAAATCATCAGTTAGCTGTGATCTTCTGCTTTCCTCTTCGAGGAAGGCGAAAGTTGTTTTAGGTACAATTAATAATTATTAATGTTGCACAAACAAATCCCGATTAGTTAGATCTTAAATTAAAATTTAAGCAAGTAAATATATTTCATCGAATCTAGAATTAAAGTTTGTTTATATTAGATTATAAATTTTGAACATGCATGTATTTCTTGTGAACGAAATTACTATTATTTTTGCCTGCCCACGATTTTGCAAAATGTTTATTGTCAAAGCAATGGATTTCGAAATTTGTAAGTTTTATATATAAATTCCTTAGAAATTTTTTTTTTTTTTCGTTTTGAGAACAATTCCTTAAATATTATGTATGTATATTGATAAATTTATTTTAATTTGGAAATAATGAAGAGAATATATTGTAAAATAAAATTTTATAACTTAGACTTTATTCTTAAGCCCTTATTACAGCCATGAGGTATACTTAACACCCGGTGCGGGCAATAGTTTTTCCTGAATTGATTGGTATAAATGTGATAGTTTTTTATTGTTTAGTCACAAAAAATACCCGTTGTGGTGACACAGATTAAGCAATGTATGGACCGTCTGATAATTGAACGGTGGAACTATAAAAAATATATCATTACCGACTCATATGTGAAACATTATATTACATGCGAAAATACATGAAGTATTTTTTTTACCTACTTTGAGATTGCTTGGAAAATATGTTTCTATTTAAAGGAGAAAAGGTAAATTTATAAAAAGGGTAAACTTCAAATACCCTCCCGTGGTTTCCACTTTCTCACTTTAGTATTCTGTGGTTTAAAATATATCAAGTTAATCCTTGTGGTTTTGCACTTTCTCACTTTAGTACTCTATAGTTTAAAGTGTATCAAGTTAGTACCTTGTGATTTTATTTTTCTCGTTTTATTATCAATTTCACTAGTTTTTTTCGTTAAATCAATGACAAAGTTAAAACTAAAGGGTACTAAAGTAAATATTCGATAAATCTAGATAGGATATCTGAAGTTTTTTGTATATAATTTAACGAAATATTAACGGAGGACAAAAAATCAGTCACAAAATTAAAACTAAAGGGTACTAAAGTAAATATTCGATAAATCTAGATAGGATATCTGAAGTTTTTTGTATATAATTTAACGAAATATTAACAGAGGAGCTAACGAAAAGAAAAAAATGAAGCCGCAGAGTACTAAATTGATGCACTTTAAACCATAGGGTACTAAAGTGAGAAAGTGCGAAAGCACGAGGTATTAAATTGATACACTTAAAACCATATGGTACTAAAGTGAAAAAGTGCGAAACCACGTGGGTGGTATTTGAAGTTTTTTCTTATAAAAATCATTCCGTGCTTTTTTTTTTTTCTTATTTTTAACGATGGTATGCTGATAGCACAAGTACCTTTAAACTCATTCAATTTTCTTCAAACACACCTTCAAGTATTAAAACTCAAAAGTAACCATGAAATGCCACTCACATAAGAAAAACCCTTTTCACCGCATGCGAGAATGCAAGTGTTTTTAATATCAACTTTTGCGTCATCGCCATTAACCGTTAACACTGACGCGAAAAGTTAATGGTGTTTGACATTATTCAATTTTTATGTAGAAAGATATTCGAGACACTATGTGAATTGTAGGAGAGATTTTTTTTTTTTTTTTTTGTAATTAAGCCGAAGAAAAAAAATTCATAACTAGTAATTTCTTGCCTATAAAATAATACAGAGAAGTTATATCTCATACGCTGCAGATCTAAATTAGTACCAAAGAGTCAATAAAAGAAATGAAGTTTAATCAATAACCTGATAAACCATCATCATAACAATTTGGAATCTAAATACAAACAACGTGAGTCATACTAATATGGGCCTAATAGATAACGCATATATAAAAAATAATACTTTGAAAGACCCATAATAGTAAGTAATGCTTGTGGAAAAGCAGGCATAAAGGCCCAAGTCAATTCTAAGTGTGTCGAAGAAATTAAAGAGGCAAAACTTTTGTTATTTAGTGGAGGACTCCAAGTCACAAGGCCCAAGGATCAAAAAAAAAAAAAACAAAAAACAAAAAACAAAAAAAAAAAAAAAAAAAAAAAAAAAAAACAAAAAACAAAAAACAAAAACAAAACGTTTTTTTTTTTTTTAATATTTTGGATAGGGTGAAATTTTACTAGTACATTCCAAAAACAAAATGTAAGTCTTACACCCTCCAGTCTAGGCTCCCGAAAATCTAAATAATTTTTCATAAAAAATACAAAAATTAATGTTATAAGTAAAAAAATTAATGGCCTTTAAATGAAAAAGATAAAATATAGATCCCGTCGAACTCTGAACCTCCGATTCTAATATAATATTAAATATACGAAATAGTTATTATTCTTAAAAAACTTAAGCTGCATGAGAACGATGTTCTTCATAATTATCCTCAATTGGAGGGTAACAGCTGCATTGCTCTTGGATAAATTATACATTTGGTCTTCAAACTATAAGGCATGGGACATGTTGGTATTTAAGCTTTAATTTGTTATAATTTCTAAAACTTTTTTAAATTATTGCAATTAAAATTTATAATCTAATCTAATTGACTAAATATTGATAAATCATTGATATAAAATTTTTAGTTATAAATTTAATAGGACATAAGATTTAGACTCTTTTTGAAATGCATCAATAGCATTACGCCATATTTAGCAACGGCGTGAGATTTTTTTTTTTTTTTTTTTTTTTGAGAGAAAGGTAGCACGCTATCTGCTTCATTCATTGAAAATATGAACTAGGCTACGAAGGTGGGGCATCGAAGGCCCTTGGCAGAACGGCGAAAAAAAGAAAAAAAAAAAATTATGTTGTTGATGCAGTGTATTT
>NW_017892398.1:0-4582 GCF_001540865.1 Ananas comosus | reverse complement strand
CCTTTAATCGGCTCAAATCATTAAGGGCGTTTCTGGTTAAAATTACTTGTGGCATAGGGGTGCATCTTTCTCATTGTCAGCCCCCCAACTCTCCAGCCACTCATCCGCTTCTGCTAGAGTTACATGCAGCCCTGTTTCCAGATAATCTTCATACGAGGCTATAGCTTCTCTCCGCTCTGCCTCAATGCGCTCCTCTTGCTCGATAAAACTAGTGATTGCAGCCTTTGCCAATGCGTGTGCTGTACGCTTTTTGGTGGTGGCTAAACGGCTTAAACGGTCTTTATAGCTTGAATCAAGCTTGATGGACAGTGCTATGGTGGACATGGCTTAATTCCTATTACTTCAAAAGGTATCACCTAGTATACACAAGTAAAACTTTACTGGTTAATAATTTGGCTAACCTTGAAATCTGGTTGGTTCACAATTCGGGTAAACTCTGCTGAAATCAGGCGGTTTAGCACCTCCTTTTTCCCCTCACCCATCGCCATCATAATGCCCTGCAGTTGCGCCATGACAGCACTATCTAGCATCAGATCAAGCCGCACCGCTTTGTGTTGTTTTCTAAGCCTTTCCCTATACGCCTTTTGACGCTCCGCCCCTGTTTTTGCTGGCTCTTTCAGCATATCAATCGTTTTCTTATCTGCCTTATCTTTCATATTGTCACCGTGTTACTTTTGATTATTTAATCAACTATACCTTACGTCACCGTGTTACACAACACTAAAAGGGGCGAGGACTGTCGTAATCTTGTTTTTTCTCTACTTCGATCTGCTGCCGTTGCTCCACACGCTCTAAAGCTTCGCGGATAGGCGTTGCACTAAATCGGCTAGTTTTAGCTGATATTGCTCGACTGAATTCATTTTCTCGACCACTTGTCTGGTCAGTGGTTCTAGCTGCTTCTCGATTTCTGTCTGCGTCAGGCGTGGTAAGGCTTTGGTGATCTGCTGCTCGATGTTCAAGCAATCGACTAACGCTGTTAAACGTTTCTCCAGCTGTTGCTGTAAGTCTCTCTGCAAACTGTCTGAAAAATGCGGTGGTATTGTCTGCTCTGATAGCTGCTTCACTATCGTTTGATAGCGTTTCACGACTTGCACTGCTTCGCTGTGTTTCTCTCTTAAAATCGCTGTGTAGTTCTCTAGCTCGTTGATAGTCCGCCCCTGCTGCTCTATAAGCTGAAAGGCTTTCTGCTGCTGCTCTTGCTGCTCTTTGAGCTGCTGCTGTTGCTGCTCGATAATCTTCAATAACTGCGCCTCTAGTGTCATCTATCGCCCCCCTCTGGCTTTGTACAAGGCTGACATGATTGTGTTGTACTCTTGAATTTTCTGCTGTGTCATTGCTTCGATCTGCTGCAAACGTGCTGATCTCGCTTGCATCTCGTTGTACTTGCTTTTGCTGACGTATGCTAAACAAATACTGCTGATAAGCATGATACAAGCTATTGAAATCAAGACTATATTCGATGAAATAAGGGTTTTCTTTAATTTGGCTGCTTGGGCTGTTTCTTGGCTCAAGCCGTTCAACTGCTGCAAGTTCGCTTGTAGCTGTTTGATCTGCTGTTGTTGTTCTTGCAATAGGGCTGTCATGCCTTGTTGCTGCTGCGTCTTGATCTTTGCCGTGTTCTGCTCGATCTGCTGCAATAGTGCTGTCGTAGCTTCGCTCTGGTGACTGAGGATCTCGCTGTGACTGCGGTCTATATCGTTGGTGATGGTACTCACTCTTTGCTGTAAGCATTTTGTCGTATCGTTCACAGCTTGCTGTATATCGCTCTGTAGCTGCTGCTCGATAGTCTGCTGATGCTGCTGACGNCGTAATGCTTGGGCTTTCGTCTGTATATCTAAAATCCTGCTCATACATTGCACCTGTTAGCCTGATTGGACGAGCCTTTGCATCGTCTGGGTGTTTGATACTGATTGATTTTGGGGTCTGTCGTGTCACCTCCATGCCAATGCCTTCAAGCCACTTAACAAGGCTTTGACGGTCGAAGACCATGCCTTCAGCAATAGCAAGGGTGGCTTCAATTTCTAAAGTTGCTTTAAGTTCCTTTGCATTTGTGGGCAAGGCTTTGGCTACTTTTGTTGCTTGCCGATTTGCTGGGTCATCTGGGTCATGTAGACCATAGCCGTAGTTGGTAATCTGCTTAAAACACTCAACACGGTCGAGATCGGCTGCTGCATAAAATGGCTGCAATCGCTTGCCAGTATTGATTTCAACGTTCGGAATAAGAAAATTTAGCTCTAATCTTGTCTGCTTTGTTTCCTCATTAATTTTGTCTTGGTGTTGTACCCATAAAATTCTATAACTGGATTTATCCAGTCCTGGAAATAAACACTGTTCAAAATCATCCATAATCTTTTGCTTGTCTTTATCACTCATATCATGTTCATAGAATGATAGACACCCTGCTGTATATCGCTTGGCGTAAGGGCTGGTGTCAATTAATCCCGCCACTTCCTGAATGTCACCCTGTAACACGATGGCATGCTCTCGGTCTCGATTCTTACCCAATAGATAATCAATTGAACCGTTTGACGCACCTGTGCCACGTCTGAAGAAATCAACGATCATCTCTCAGCTCCTTCAAGGTCTGATCAACTCCGATTAGTAAGTGCAAAAGCCTTGCAGCATCAAGTGGGCGATCTGCTGCAAGGTCACGATTCACGGCATGGGCAATCTGGTTGATGTTATTGCCAATCCGTGCCAGCTCTAACAGAAAGTCACGGTCTAGTTTAGTGAACTGCGGTACTTGAGTTTCTTGTTTATTAACAGCACTTAACGCAGATTCACGCAGGAATCTTGCAATGCTAGCGGTATTTGCATTTTTCAATGTTTCATATTCTTCAGTAGATAATTTGACCTCGACCCTTTTTTCACGAACTTTTCTTTTTCGGGTATGGTTAATTGTTGCCTTATATTCCATAATGTCACCGTGTAACGCTGTGGCTTTTGGGGGGTTTCGGGGGGTGTCCCCATGAACAAGGTCACGACCAGTAATTTGTAGCATAGCGAAAAAATACGTGGTTGTGTATCCTTGCTTTTAAAACGTCACCGTGTAACTATCTGTATTTTTATTTAACGATTGCTTGTCACCGTGTTAAATATGGAGATGGAGAGTCATGGCAAGGCTATGGACAATCGCAAGCGACCGTAAAACCTAATCTGTGCCTAAACACTATGCACAACTCCGCATAACGATGAAGCCGTTATACGTTGAGTTGCACACAGGTTTAGATCACAGGGTTTTCCTTTGCCCACAGCCGTTGCTCATTCCCTGCGATAATAATTTTTTAAAAATCTTGGGAAAAGAGAAAAAACCCCCTTACGGGGCTATTATCTGATTTGGCTGCACTTCGACATTTTGTAAAGTTATGTAAACAATTAACTCTCTGGTTCTAACTCGTTTGCTAAAGATAGAAATAACATTCCCATATATCGGCAAATATCTGGGTCAATCTTTTCATTACCTTCGAGTCAGTTGTCTATTGAATCTGCAATATTGACAAAATCCGCTTCTAACATTTCCAACTCATTTTTATCGCTATATATTTCATGAATATATTTAGCATTTGGGCTTTCAAAACTATCATCCATATTTATATTCCTAGCTGCTTTTACCTGATTTTAACCACTTAGACACACTACTGCGATGTACGTTTAAATACTCTGAAATTTCTTTGATGCTCTTACCCATGATATGCAGTTTTAAGGCTTCCTGACGCATATCGCTGTACTGTGCTGACCTAGCTTTACCACCTTTTGACACATTACCCTTGCTGACACCTATCTTCGCCCTGTTGGATTGTTTCGTACCAAACCACGCCTGAAACTCTGCACTGGTATGATTACGCCACACCCATTTTGCAATAGATTTTGCAGTCGCCTTGACTTCCGAATATGGCAATGGGTCTAAAAACGCACCATTTGCATTTATAGACATGTTTAATACTTTTTGATACCAACTATCATAACCATCATCCAAACACGCTCTAATCGCCTTATACGCCCATTTACGCACCACATCAAACATTATGCAGTTACGTCCAAGCCCTGAAACTTCATTTTCACTCTTTTTTGGCTTGTTTTCTAAATCGACATAGTCCGCCAGCTCGTCCAGTTCAAACGGTCTTGGATTGAGTAAAGTAACCTCCCAATCTTTGTCCACTGGATTCTTGGTTAGCAAGCCTGAATATCGCAGGTCTGCACCTAATTTTTTGGCGTATGTATATTCAATAGAAGCTAGATAACGCAAGGGTTTCAGCTTTGCATTAGCAGTTTTACAAACAGGTGTTTTTAACTCATAACAAACATGGCAGTGACCATTTTTTTTGTTCTTGGCTATCCATGTCGGTGTAGGTAAATTTGCATCAAAAAAATGTAGGTAAGCATCAGGTGCGTCTATATCAAAAATGAGATATTGCACTGTATGTACATGATTTACCTGAATGAGAGGGTACTGTATGGCGTGTTTTTTGGAACGTATGTAGGTTTTAGTCCCTTTGCCATAACTGCAATACGGTTTTTTAGGTAGATCTTGATAAAAATTTGACCGAAATTCAGGAATTTGTTCCATTTATAACAGTATCCA
>NW_017892397.1:0-4599 GCF_001540865.1 Ananas comosus | reverse complement strand
AAAACCAAAAAGAAGAGAGTGACCACCTAGGAGCAACAGCAAGCTCCGCTATCTAGCTATGCGACTCCCTTACCGCGATCCCGTGCCTCCGCCGGTGCCGAAGGATCTGAAAAGAAAACATAGAAATAGGGGCGTGAGAACTATTAGATAATAGTTCCCAGTGGGCAATTACTGACTTCAGTGAAATGCGCGACTAGGCCCAAAACTACAAAAAAGGGGTCAGTGTATAAGTATAAACAAAAGCTATAAGTACAACTAGTAAATAGACAAGAATGCTTGCTACCACAAGATATCACTACTTAGCATGATTTTGCTCAAGTAATAAAAGGCTACACTAGCATGGAAGTACCAAAGTGTCACTAGTATGATGTCCACAAGCTAAATAGTAAAGATGTCACTTGTTTACTATTCTAGTCAATGTCCACATGGCATGATGAATGCTCAAAATCAAATCTGAAGAGACCCGCTCGAAGGCTGTCTGGCCCTAAGACCCACCCGTAGGCTGTTTGGCCGGTGTCGAGCCTAATGGCCCCGTGATAGTCAACATCCCCACCCTAGGAATGAGCCTAGCCCACGGCAATCCACTACGGCGCCCAATCCCGCACGGCGAATATGTATCGCGATGGCCATCTCCGGAGTACCGGCTTGTAGTGAGCAACCCTCACAAGCATGTGCGAATGAGCACAATGGCAAGAACGCAAGATCCGTCCAAGTATCAAGTCCTTATGTCTAAAAACATGGAATGTATATCGAATATCACAATGGCTTATCTCTATGCCATCATGTCTAAAACATGGAAAGTAGTAGATGTCCATGGCCTATCATCAAGTCTCAATACAATAGTCTTATAGTTTGCTAGTCCAAGTGCCCCTTTATGACACTTTCATTCACTAAGTCCAAGCTTGAACCAGATGTTCATAAGTGCATAGTCGAGCTGCTTTAAACATATGAGGCATGTTTCCAAATGGCTAATACGAACACTACTCACATGTATGTAACAATACCTAGAATGCTCTACTATATAGAGTAAAAATTATCTTACACATAACACATGCATTTTAAGTGTTCTAAAATTCATATAAATTTCATTTAGCATAGATTTGTATTTAAAATGACGTTACGATGAGTATAGAAAGCATGGGGGCCATTTCGCCCAATTTTTATGAAGTCAAACCCACCAAAAATCGAAACGCTTCGTTTCGCCGAACGGAGGTATCCACTAGTCTCCTATAGAACGACCCAGCCCACTATCAATAATAACTCGTTGGGTTCAGCCAACAGCCCAAAATGCTTAAGCCCAGTTATTATTACTAGTGTCTAAGTCTCTTATAAACCCAATGACAACCCCATTCCCATCTGATGTGGGGTTATTGGGGTGTCACAGACTCCCCCCGTTAAGGCTCTGACGTCCTCGTCAGTCCAATCACACACACAGCCCAAGATTACCAGGCGATGTGAGACTCATCTCGCTAGCCCGTCATCCAGACCCTAGCTCAGCCGAGACTCGCCACACATGTCCAGCTGGTGAACTAGCTCTAATACCAAATATAACGACCCAGTCTACTAGCAATAATAACTCGTTGGGTTCAGCCAACAGCCCAAAATGCTTAAGCCCAGTTATTATTACTAGTGTCTAAGTCTCTTATAAACCCAATGACAACCCCATTCCCATCTGATGTGGGGTTATTGGGGTGTCACAGACTCCCCCCGTTAAGGCTCTGACGTCCTCGTCAGTCCAATCACACACACAGCCCAAGATTACCAGGCGATGTGAGACTCATCTCGCTAGCCCGTCATCCAGACCCTAGCTCAGCCGAGACTCGCCACACATGTCCAGCTGGTGAACTAGCTCTAATACCAAATATAACGACCCAGTCTACTAGCAATAATAACTCGTTGGGTTCAGCCAACAGCCCAAAATGCTTAAGCCCAGTTATTATTACTAGTGTCTAAGTCTCTTATAAACCCAATGACAACCCCATTCCCATCTGATGTGGGGTTATTGGGGTATCACATCCTAGCACCCTAAAGATGTAGGAACAAGAGTTACACAATCGAAACGAACATCGAAAAACTCAACCTTTAACCATCTAAGCATAGAGGGCATAACTCACCTCTTGTGTAGAAATCCCTTCTCAAGCTTCCAAAGAGAACAAGAACCCTTCCAAACCAACCTAGAGGAAGGTTCTAAACCGATCAATTAGGTCCCAAAGCCCTCAAATCGAAAAATCCCAAAATAAACCCTAAATCTCAAAATCTAGGGTTTCATCTAGCAAAATTTAGAAAAACTTGTATTTAATGGAAAATACAAGCTACCAACCTCAAGAGAAGCACCAAACCAAGCTCTAAACCAAGAAGGGTTGAAGTTTGATCCTCCACAAAGCTTCAACCACGAGCTCCAAGCCTCCAAGTTGTGATGAGAGGAAGAAGATGGTGCTCCAAGGCCTTCAAGCAAGCTCTTCCCCTTCTCCTTCTTCTCCTTCTCCTTCTCTTTCTCTCTCTAGCGTGAGTATCAGGGAGAGAAATGAGAGTGGGGGGAAGAAAAAGGACCAAATAAGCCTTCCCAAGTAACAAAACCCACTTAGGTCCCTCAACAAAACAACCTATGCACTGCCCGGGTCTGGACAGTTTTCAGACTGAGGGACCGATCTCCCCGGCCTGGGACCGGTCTCCCCGACCTGGGACCGGTCTCTCAGCCTGTCCCGAAAATCCATCGTTCGGGAACCGGTCTCTCCCCGCACGGGACCGGTCTATCCCCGTGAGAAGGCGCTCGGGGACCGGTCTCATTCGCCAGGGACCGGTTGCCTCCCAAACAGCCGCAACACTTCTCCGAGGGGACCGGTCTCTCCTACCAGGGACCGGTCCCCGAGAGTGAAAACTCTCAGGACATTGCTAAAACTCCAGAAATTGAACTTTTAGGTCGCAATACCATCTACGACCTTCCACCAAGTGTGGAAAAGTTCAGAATCCATATCAAACACTCAAACCTCGCAATTTGCACAGGTCCAGTGTGTTACAGACCAAAAGATGACACGTGTCCCCCCTAAACCCCCCTTTACTCTCTCTCCCTCTATATATTACTAGTGTAGGTACTCGCA
This sequence comes from Ananas comosus, assembly GCF_001540865.1. Lineage (NCBI taxonomy): Eukaryota > Viridiplantae > Streptophyta > Magnoliopsida > Poales > Bromeliaceae > Ananas > Ananas comosus. Next base: position 1,501 of record NW_017892397.1, on the reverse strand, counting down.
CGTTGCAGCGAGTAGCTATTGTTAAAGTAAAATTATAGTTTTTTTTTTTCTCCTTAGAAAGACTCTACCGCAAAAAATAAGAAAAGACTTTAATTTAATTATTGTCCCTACTAAATAAGAAATTTTACTGAAACAAATCTGATGTAAAAATAAGGAAAGACTCTAACTAAGGGAATTTGAATTAATTTATAATTATTGTAAATCTATTTTGAACTAATATATAGATGCCTCAATTAATAACAATGAAATAACCAGGCTACTTAAAGATTAAACTCAATACTACAGCAGCTACACATTTCAAATCTAGGTATGCTGGAAATAAAAAAGCCACAAATTTACTGTTATAAATTAGCAGAAGCAATAGAACAAAAATAAAACAATCGTAGAAGATATGTTATTTCACATAACAAAAAAGTAAATTAATAAACAAACTATTATACTACAGAACTAATAAAAACTCAATTTTAGAAGTCTTAAAAAGAAACCCAAAATACTAACTAATTGTAGACAGTAAAAGCATCACCAAAATATGAGAAGACCATATTTCAATTTATGTCTACCATTCTGAGCATTCATCTTAGCAGGGGCTATCAATTACATTAGAGGATCATTCATTGAAAGTGAGCATTTAATTTAAAATTGGAGTAACAGCACAGCATTTGATTAAGCTCATTCTCCAGCAGTGATGGTTCTGACCTCTGTTGAACCCAGGGGTTCACACCAAAAGGCAGAAAATTAAAAGGTTGAATGCCTCGTTCTCCACTACCCCCTCTTAGAAACATCGGGGAATTGCTCTCAAGTTCTTTATTCTCTAAAAGAAAAAGACATGAAAGCATGAAATATAGTTTTTAAAAAAATGAGAATAAATAATACCAGAAAATTGATTTTCTGTTGGTAAAGAACTTCACATTGATAAAATTGCAGGTTTTGATAAAGTAATTTCACATGGCATGCATAGTGTAGCTCAATGAGAGACAAACTGTACATTAACCTGGAAAAATTAAGAAAGACAGTGGAATCGATAATTACCGGCCAATAGGCAATAAACAAACCTTGAGAATATGGTGCTCCAGGCTGCCAAGGACGCTTGAGCCTCAGGGGGAACAATGATGGATACATGGGGTATATTGTTTATGAAGAATCATATAACACTGGAGAACTGGATGCAACAGTTTACTCCAATTACCCAACTTTACCACTGCTAGAAGTTTTACAATTTTGAAAAGAAAAGGGATGTTGGAACGCCAAACAACAATTTACATGTGTGCATGCACACGTTCATATGTACATGTAAAAATACATTTGATAAGGGCATAAACAATGCATTCTGTCCCAGGATTCACATTAAGGTCGGCGGGTTGCTCAAATTGATGATCCAAATTACTCATTCTATGGTTCAAAGAAGAAGATAGTTTTGGCAGTTAATCCCGATCAAAGGTGAGAAACAACATCTCTCTTATAACTGTTCATGCCACAGAATATATTCTGTTAAACCATTCAA
>NW_017892396.1:0-4611 GCF_001540865.1 Ananas comosus | reverse complement strand
ACTTATATGTGAGGACTTCATATGCCAATAGAAAATAAAATTAGCTAAATAGATTTTAAGTCGTTGAATTTTAATATAGCTTAATAAAACAATCCGGGTAGTTTGATTAAAATCGAACCGATTCAACGGTTCAATGATTCAACCATAGGTTCAAACAGTTTAAAATAGTTTTTTAAACTTATCTGGGTTAAAGAGCTGAATCAAACCATTTTATTCATTGAATCATTGTCAAACCTATTGAACCGGCTGATTCGATCTAGTTTCTAAATCATTGGTTTTTCATTTGAAGAAATTAAATTTAAGATAAGAAATTAAATTTAAGGTTTGAACTGGGTGGTGAGGTGGATGTAGTTGGATTAAAAGGGAGGAAGCATTAGCATTTCAAAAAGGGAAGAGCATATTGTTTATATATGTTTTTAGATAATTATTTAGAATTGCATGGAGTGCACCAATTTAATTGAAGATATGATGTCAATAACTATTTTAAAAAATTAAAAATATATATATCTAACGGTAGGGATGTAAAACGGGCCGGGCGGCACGTGGGCCGTCCGGCCCGGCACAGCCTCGGGCCATGCTACAGCCCGGCACGGGTACTGTAGCAACCGTGCTGGGCCATGCTGGCCCGAGCCTCCGGGCCGTGCTGGGCCGCTCTTCTGTGGCCCGACGGCCCGGCACGGCACTGCCCGAAGCGGGCCTGGGCCATGCCGGGCCGTGCCGGGCGGCCCAGCACGGCACGGCCCGGACCCCCAAGGCCCAAGGTAAATGCCTTGGGCCTTGGGACCTGAGCTCTCCTCCCAAGATTAGACCTTGGGAGGAGAGTCACCCATGGCCTCCTGAGGAACCATGAACTTGGGAAGACCTTGGAGGAAGAGGCCATGGCTGCCTCACCTGCGGCGCCTCCGCTCACGGCCCCGGCGCTGGTCCCCGAGGCCCCCGCGCCGCCCCTCGTGGCCCATGCTCCGGCACCCATGGCCTCGCCCCGGCGCCCCCTACCTCTCCAACCTGGTACGGCCATCCCACTCCGTCCGGCTGTCCCACTCCGAGACCTCCTCCTCGGCCCCCTCCTCTGAGACTCTCTCCTCGTCGAAAAGACGGAAACCCCNCGAAAAACCCCTATCTACAAGCTCTTGTCCCTACGTTTAGCCCTCACAACCAAGCATGCCAATAGTTCAAAATCTTGGATTGAACTTGGGAAACTAAATCCTGATCTACAACTAGTTTGGATACCAAATCAAAACCAAAATATTTATCTAGGTACGTAACAGAGATAGTGTAAGAGATAAACATAACAACAAACTAAGATATATGTGATAAAATGACGGATGTAGAACTTGAACAAGATTAATTTGATAAAGATGATCAAGAATGCTCTTTACAGCGGTGTTTGATCCAAATTAATGAACATAATAGTGCATGCTAAATTTCATACAATTGGGAGTAAATTATACCATATTTTTATTTGAAGGCATATGAATGTTAGCATTTTGGTCAGACTCGAATTCAGGTTTCCTATAGTCCTATTGTGATACTATTATGTGAACCAAAGGGCTTGGTGGTTGGTACCCGAGGTTCTAAGTTCGAATCATAGTTGATTAACATTTACAGCTAAATTTATTTCTAACTGATATAAACGAAGCGAGTAGCGTGCTACCTATCTCTCTCTCTCTAAAAAAAAAAAAAAAAGAAAAAGAAAAAGAAAACTAAGGTTTTATTTGGATGCAGCACAAAAACGAGAATAGTTTAACCATGCTATACGTATCCTCCAACAAAATTTACCATAAGATGTTTGACCTATATACTCGAGTATAGTTTTAACTATATACTCCAAAAAAAGAGTAAAAAGACTACTAGAATTATTTAATGAAAAGATGATGACCTCTTTCTATTGATTAATTAAAAGGAGTACTTGAATTATTTAATAAATTTGTAAATTACATATAGTTTTTATAATTTTTTGATATTTGTATAATAATGAATAATTTATAGGATTATTTGGAAGGCAACCATATTTTCATGAATTATTTGCAAATGTTTTAAAAAATCTTAGAATTTTTCTATCAAAAAAATCAATATGAGAATTTTGTTCATTCTTTTAAAAATAGAGCATAAATTAGTTGTTGAATACCATCCATTTTTTGAGAATTAGAAACTTCTCTTTATATTTAGATATCTTTAATAGTTTAGCTTTTGAATACGAAGCCAGCTAATAGCTAGGTTTTAAATTTGAACTCTCTAACAGCAAATTTTAAAATCGTCAGAAATCTTGTAGAATCTTACAATATGTATTCAAATAGCTCAAAAATAAAGCTATAGAATTCGATCGGTAGAGTTATAAATTTTTTTATTTTATCTTAGATCTTAACCACATAATAATAATATAAGCTCTGTGGAGTTTTTCAATTTTGATATTGGGCTTGGGCTAGTATGAGCCACTTTGTGTTGTGTGGCTTGCTAAGACCAACTAAATCGGGTCGTAGAAGGCTTGAACCTAACTGTGAAGTGTGGGCTAAACCCAGGTTAAGGAGGAATTCTACACTGTCACACTTGCACCACGTCATCAATAACAAGTCAATCACATTTCTTTTTTTCAAACACAAGTACAATAAAAATACTTTTTTACAATCATGATGGGACATATATTCTTAAAATGATTAATTTGATTGGTTTGTTACGCCACGTCACTAATGTACCCGTTGCATTCTAGAATTTTTTCAGGTTAAGAGTGTTGAAAAGTACAAAGCCCAAAGTACACCCGGTCCAAAGAGTAACTAAAACCTGGAGCTACCTCGCGTTTGGATTGGTGGATTGGTCCCAAGCGCATGTTTGTTTCATCAAAAGTGGAGGATCGGTTTCGATCATCAATATTCACTTTGTTGTTTAATTTGTTATAGATTAAATTTACTATGTAACTAGAGTTGTTAACGAGCTGAACACGAGTTAGATGGTGCCAGCTCGTGTTCGGCTCATTTAATAAATAAGTCAAACACAAGCTGCCTTGTTGGACTATTGAGCTGAACAATTGCGTATTCAGCTTGTTTATTAATAAACCGAACACGAGTTGGCTCATGAACAATAAATTAGATTGTCAGGCCTACTATTAAATGAAAAGTTGGAAGAACATTAGAAATTAGAATCTTAATATAATAATTAAAAATATAAGTCTTTTTACATTTGGATAGCGCGCTCTCTCTCTCTCTCTTATTATTGATAGTACTAAGCGTTTGGTACTATTGAGTTTTCGACCGTTGGATAAAAGGATGTGTGGTTAGGATGATAGTGATCCCCTAGGATTGAGTGGGTGGTTGGTTGAATAGTATAATCTAACGGATGGAAATAATCAAAGAATAGATTTAATGGCAGAAAACTCGATAGTACCAAGAGCTTGGTACTATCGATAGCATAATAGCTGGACTCTATGTATATATATTATAAATTCGAGCTATATCGAGTCGAACACAAACGAGCTAACCCCAGCTCTTGTTTCGGCTAGTTTATTAAACAATCGATCGATCTCGGCCTTATTTCAAGCCAAACTCAAGCTGACTTGCGAACAACAAGTTGGATTGCCAGTCTGACTTGTAACTTCATTTTTCTAAAAACATCCTGAATGATTTTGGTGCTAAAGTCAATTATATGAGAGAAAATAATAGAAAAAGTAAATAATTAATCGTTGAAATTCTTTTTCATCCTCTGATGCGTTAGTGTGTAATTTTTGAATAAAACAAACCAAAAAAATGGAATAACTACCGTTTTGAACGTAATTGACTTTCTATTAAAATAACAGCAATGAAACAAAAAACTTTACTCAGAATTTCAGTTCAACTAATAGTTATTTCTAATCTGAAAATCACTTGCGAGCAAACAAACAAGTATTGATCAAGCGAAACATGCGTTAACTTAATTTATAGATTTTGCTCACTGTAGCCACACTTGATTTATCTCCATATGGATTTGAAGTCGTTTATTTCCGTCACTACTTACTTTCCATAAAATATATCGAGAAATTTATCTATCAAAGTTTTTTGTCTAAAATTTATTAAAATATTTTGAAGGTGTTTAGATTATTAGATTATTAGATTACTTATGGTAAACTAAATACTGATAATACAAGTAAATCATTCACAACATAGGTAAGTTTTAGTAAATAATTGAAGTACAGAGTAAAATTGTTGAGAAGTCCTAGATGATCACTTCGAAGTTCACAATATTGTCTCTCTTAATTTTCATTTTGATAATACATTAAGTTTTTCTTTTTTTTTTTCTGAGTTTTCTTTAGGCTTTTTTTATTTTATTATGATCTATAACTGCGAGAAAAATTCAAGCTGTGCATCTTATGGAGTTGACTACTAGTCCAATTTATCTCACTCCTCACAGCAAGTTTTTAATAAACATGCTCACAAAACTAATCCTTTTAAAACATCAAAAGCATTAAAAGCGAGAATAGAAATATTTTAAAAGCATTCGAGGTAATCTTAAAATAATAATCCAACTGAAATATTACATACCACTGCAAGTTAGAGCATTGCATTTTTGTGCAAATTTTACTTTGCATTAAGAAATGAAATATAAAAACCAGTAAAATGGAAAAGCTCTAAAATTAAATAGCTC
>NW_017892395.1:0-4620 GCF_001540865.1 Ananas comosus | reverse complement strand
AACAAGAGGAGAAGAGATGGTCTCTGGAGAGGTAAAATGCAAACTTATGACCCCTGTCTGGCAGAATCTATCAATTTCGTCCGCTAATTTAATAGGCCCTTAGGTCGGAGTTGGGCATTGTTCTTGTTTGTAATACCCTATTCTCTATATCATTCGAATCTCTGCTATTCTGTGTAGTCTCTGCCGCAACAGCGCTCCTTATGTTTATGTTGGAGCCTATATATCGGTCTTGATCATATTTGCTGTATATTCATCTATGGTCAGAATATTCGACTCCGGCTTTCTCCCCAAACGCGGACCGGTCTCCTCCTGCGAAAAAAACTCGAAAAATACCATGCGTTTCGGACCGTTGCTCCCCTGCGCGTTGTGAATCGGTCTCTCACTGCGAAGAGCCGTTCGGAGACCGGCTTGCCTGCCGGGACCGGTTGCCTCAGGCTGCCTCAACACTGCCACTGGGGGACCGTCTCTCCCTCCAGGGACACCGGTCCCGAGAGGTAAAACTCTCAGGACTTGTCCAAAGTTCCAGATTTCGATATACTTTTCACGGGTCGGGGAACATTTTACAACCCTTCCAAGGTGGAAAACTCGAAATACAACAAACACACTCGAACCTCGCAATTTGCAAAGGTCTCAGTGGTTACAGATTTGTTGCTTTGTAGCTTCTATACTTAAAACTTTGTCATAAGAAAAAAGAAATAGTAATAAGTGGATTTGAGAAGTGGAAAGCGCATAGCAGTTTGTATTAGATTAAATTTCCATCAAAGCAAAAAATTGATGGCTAAGATGAAACCCTCAAACTTCATTTTTTTAGTGGCCCTGGTACATAAGCAAGACCCCTAGAAGGTGCCCTTCTCCTCTTCACTTTCTTCCTGGCTAGGAGCAAGATGCCATTTGCTATACTAATCTGTTGATTTATTCGAGTAGGCATTCATTTTTTCAGTATTGGCCAAAAAGTGTTTTCTTGAAGCTGGTTGTTATATAATTGCATCTCAAGCAAAAGATAAGAAGTCTTATTCATAGTAACATACTCAATTGGGTAATTTTGTGTAGTTCGATACTCAGTTCTTGGAATTTATTGATCTGTTTCTATTACAACAATTCTTCTGCAAAGTAAGGACGACATTGATGTTATATAACTTACCAATTTCAGTATGCATTTCAGTGATGCTTGAGTACTGATTTTTTTTTCTCGATTGTTTGAATTTCAGGATGTTCACGAACTTTTGCCAGAGGCTGAGGATCATGAAGGGTTCAGAGGCAATTGGACTTGGTAAGTACAAGTCAATAGTCAACAGTCACCAACTAGAACTTAGTAATTGATTTATCTTGCTTATTTCTGCAATCTAATACATGAACCAAAACTTATATGAGACTCATCTAAATCATGGATTCCTTGGTAAAGAATTTTCAATTTCCAACTTCTATTTTCAAACTTGAGAACCTTTTTCTCCACTTTGCTTAATATAACAAACCCACTTGAGTCTTTTGATTCCTTAAATGAACTTCGGCCTGAGCAACTTTATCTTTATGGCCTGAGTAACTTCATCTTTAGGGCATAACTTACCAATATGTTCGCCAAGTTAATTATAATACTCAATTAGAGAGTCCAAGTTTGATGTTTCTTGGAAGTAATCTAGAATCCAACAAATTGAATGGAGAAATAGCAACTTTTTTTGCCAGTCTTAAAGCACTTCAGTACTTGTAAGTTTTGCTATCTTTGTTACTTCAAGTATTTCTTACTGCAAAGAAAAATTTGTCGCAGAACAATTTGACATGAACTTGTAGTCTTTATTATTAGTTGATTGACAATTCCCATTATTACAGGGATTTGTCGCACAACAATTTGACAGGGTCCATACCTGATGCTTTATCGGAGTTACCGCCACTTGTATTCCTGTAAGCATTCTTGTTTTTTTTTTTGTTGATTTAGAAAGTCTGTAACATATTTTTGTAGGTTTAATTTTTCCTGGCTTCTTGCAGAGATTTGGCATATAACCAACTAAACGGATCAATTCTCGCAGGCCTACTTAAAAAATCACAAGATGGGTCACATACCTTAAGGTTTGAATTCTCTTTAGTTTTACTGCTCCTTTTGAATTGCGTTTCGTCAAACTGTGTTTCTTTTTCTATCTATCAAAGAGGTTTCCTTTTTTTTTTAATAGATTTCTCGCTCTTCTTCTTCATCTTTTCAAGTTTAGACTAACTGCGCTCAACTAACTCTATGGTCTTTTCAATGCTAGAATTGGAAATAATTTAAATCTTTGTAACAACGGTGATTCATGTGTGCTCACAAAATCAAAGAAGAGTACACCGACGGCTGTTATCGTGATTGTTCCAATAGTCGTGGTAGTGCTACTGGTGGCAGTGATGCTAGTAATGTACAAAATAAGGAAACAAAGAGGTAACTTTTATTGATGTAAAATCCTTTCTTGTGCATTCTCCTAAACATTGGTATTTGAGTGATCTTAGAAACTGTAGTACATCCATTATTGATCATCTTACGTGTTGATANCTAGTAATGTACAAAATAAGGAAACAAAGAGGTAACTTTTATTGATGTAAAATCCTTTCTTGTGCATTCTCCTAAACATTGGTATTTGAGTGATCTTAGAAACTGTAGTACATCCATTATTGATCATCTTACGTGTTGATATGCTTTTCTCAAAGGCTTAGCAACAGGCACCTCTGTTGTCACGACCCGCGACCACCCGCCTATTTGGCCGAGGTCGCGGCGCCGCCGACAGACCGCCGAACGGATAGAGTCTCCCCTGTACGTCCTAGGCGTCGCAATCAATACAAGTACAAGAAGTTCCAACCAGGAACAATATTCAAACAAGATTGCATAAGGAAGGTATCAAACAACATAACACATCCTATGTTATTACAAGCATTCCGATTAGATTCATTTTTTTTACATCACATTAGCATTATTACATTATATTTTCTTCCAAATACAATAAATGATCGCAATATTATTACAAGTTTGCTCTTTTTTCTTTTCCCTCTAACCCTAGGCTATGCCGACTCGGGGTACCTCTATCTCTGGTCTCTGGGGTAGGGCGCTATCTATGGAGCTACGCCCTCGCCTTGCGCCGCCGCGCCGCTCACGTGCGAACCTATAACACCCCAAAACAACGTGGGGTGAGAACCAACTCCATGGTTCCCAGTGGGTACAGCCACCCAAGGGAAAGGTTCGACCAATAGGTCTGAGGAGGCCCTGCAACATGTTAGTCCAACAGATATCCAACAGATATATATATTCAAGTATTGAAATACATGTTGTGCCTCACAAAATGCAATATGAAATTCATGCAGTTTATGCAACCATGCAACCAACTAGTAGTTCAATCGATACTACTTTTATTTCTGTTATTCACAGTTCAACCAATTGACTTCTAAGTTTTCCTCTATCTTAGATTCTTGTCAATTACAATTCTGCTCATAGGGTTTAACCTGCTTTTATAAGCTATCCACTCGACTCGGTCTTGAGTCAATCACACGCGGAATACCGCACAAAGCCAGGCTCAAGGTGAAGGATGTCTCACATGCTCCTCAGCCCTAAATACACTCAACTGGGATGCAACTAAAACTCATACCATGCATCAAATAGTAAAGGTTTACTATCATGCTAACAAATTCGATCCATGTTCGAATAATAATGTTCAATGGCATTGTTCACTGTTCTTTTACCCAATCTGTAGCGAAGCCCTAGGGTTCGCCAATAACTCACCTTTCAAAGTGGGGAGGGAGCTCAAAGTGCACCCAAGCCCGGGACCGTCTGCGGACCTCCATGTGGTCCGGACCTCCAAGTGGTCCTAGTCGCACGACACTCCGGAGTACTCGACGACAATCCCCTCCATGTGGGGATATGGATGGCTATACCACCCCAAAAGCAGACTGTGAGCTAAATCTATCCTCTCCAAGTGAGGATACCCTACAACTAGGGTCAACAACCCAATCAAATCCTCTCCAAATGAGGATGCTCTACAACTAGAGTCAACGACCCAATCAAATCTTCTCTAAGTGAGGATGCCCTACAACTAGGGTCAACATCTCAATAACTCATTGACAACCTCTCCATGTGAGGGTACTTAGGTTTACTAAGTTCTTTATCCACAAGGCATTTTCTAAGGAATTCACCTATTCCTAGGTTCTCAAACCTCTAGTATCAAATACACTACATTAATTCCACTCGATGTGTTCTTGTTTTTCAATGTCAATTTCTCTAATCGACCAAATTCAACATGCATAATTCATCTACTATGTTCCACAATATGGCAACATGTATAATTCTTCTATCATATGCAATATATGTCATCATGTATATGTTTCTATTTAACATAATCCACAATATGTTAATTCACAACATGTCATCATGCACATATATTACTAGCATCACATGATATGTCAACATACATATAATCATCATCCAAAGTAGTCTATACTTAGCATCTCATACATTCTTTTAGCATTTAATTCATTATACATTTCATCTCATTGGTAGGTGATATCAACCACATAATATGTTTCAAGCATTCATATTATCATGTAAGCCTACCAATACAACTATATGCATCAATATGAACTCGTATATTTCTTAAACATAAAGGGCGACCTAGT
>NW_017892394.1:0-4622 GCF_001540865.1 Ananas comosus | reverse complement strand
AAATTTAAATTTTAATATTTTAAATTTGAAATTTAAATTTTGATATTTTATATTTTTCAAATTCAAATTTGATATTAAATTTAAAGTTTGAAATTTAAAATTTAAAATTTTGAATTTAAAATTTGAGATTTTAAATTTCAAATTTTGAAATTTCAAAGTTAAAATTTTAAATTTAAAAATTTAAATTCAAATATAATAGAGGATAATATGATTATTTTTTATTTATAAAACCCACTATCTTTCTTATTCCATCTTAACTAACCAAACGCTATTTTTTTTATTCCCAGGAATAACTCAATTTTCATCCAAATGCAAAATTAATCTAATCCCCGCTTATACCTCAATTTATACCTATTTCTGGAACAGCCACTTTTTGCTTATCCTCGAACCAAACGATACCTAAGGGTTTGTTTGATTCTAATGGAAATTAAACTTGGAATTGGAATCAGAATCAAGATGCCAAATGATTTATAGTTGAGATTCCTGAATAGTTTTGTTTAACAAACCTCTCAAAATAAAAAAGAAAACATAAAAAAGAATAGTTTTATTCTTAGCATCAATGATCTAAATTATAGAATAGTGCATGCGTGGCAGGCATATTATCTACAGGAGCAGATACCATCCGTGTTGTTTTAAAACTTCAAATTTTTTGTTTGAGAATTGAGATAAAGGTTGCACGCTACCCTAAAACTTTGAAAATTGAACTTGCAATATGTGATGGTAAGAGAACTTTAAAAAAAGAAATATAAAACTAAATTAAGAGGATAATTATGTAGGTATTATGATTTTATAAGTTAAAATTTTTCTCAGGTTATCTAATTACAAGAAGGGAACACAAAAAATTGAAATTTTTTTTACCAAATAAAAAGCAATGAGAAATATGCCATAGTAAATTTTGGGGTGTCAATCCAATAAAAAAAAAAAAATTGAAAATTAAGTGTCAAGGTAGCTAGTTATGTTTGAAATCCATGCCTATTTTATCTAGATTCTGCTGCAAGTTTTACGACAAATCACGTAAGAAATAATTTTGGCCTTAAAAGATCTGCATCACATACCACGATCCATAAAACAGCCTATTACTATTTGATAAGAAAAAGCGATATTCCCAGAACCTAGGCACTGAAGTCCAAGCATTTCTTTTATTACAAAAAACAAAGGGGTTATCAGCTTCAAAGTGCGTAGGCATCCAAAGTACTATTTTGTTAGCTTCCAACAAGATTAGTGGAATGCAGATTCGACCTATATGCATTTGTTTATTTGGTAGGAAACTGAGATTAGTGACACTTGAAGATAGGAATATGTAATATTAGGCTCATATTACTAAAATAAGTGTGCATTAATGCCTTTATGTAGGTGGTACACGCTATTACTTATTACGTGGGACTATTAATTGGCCCCAATACTTTCATTATCTAAATCTTCAAATCAAAGCATAATTAAAATTAGACTGAAGGGAGTCCAAGACTTGATTACCCAAATATTTCATGTAAAAAAATAACAAATGTGGGACTGTAGTACTCATGAGAAAGCTTGAATTTATGAAAGAATGAGCAAGAGGTCAAGGAAGACATAGCGAAAAGCAGAGGAAGGATAAGAGGATAAAATATGATGATAAAGTTTTGGTGATGATGGATCATCTTTGTGCAAGACAAGCATCCAACTTCCTTTATCACTATATAATTTTGTAGATGCTCTTCTATGCAGCTAAATCATAAAGATTAGCTTGGATTCCCAGATCTAACCTTAAAATAGCATCATCCAATTAATCCTTCAGATATTTATTTTAGTTTCATATGGGTCTCCTAAAATAATATAATCTCATGGGTCTCCTAAAATAATATAATCTCAAACTTTTTCCTACTAAGGAATGACTTCTAATGATTATGACATTCTTACACACAAAATGGGCATGTAAAGAGATTTTTATGGAGAAAGTAGACTCAAGAACGAATCGCCAAGAGGATTTCACAGCGGAACAAAAAGGAAGAGGATAAATCCTTAGCCAAAATCTCAGGAAACGGAAACTATCAGACTACATGTTATGTAGCCATATTGTGTGCCACAAGAATGCAGAAAGACTAGATCACACTCTGCCAGTGCCTCACTCCTAGAAACTCAATTCTTTACGACTATTCCTTTTCCCCACAATCTACATACCACAGTGAACCTTTTGTTGTAACCAGAAACTGTAACAAGGTAAGAGCAATAAAAGAAAATGATGTAAGAAGGGGCGAGTTTGATCTCATCTACATGAATGTCAGTGGTGTATCACAGAGGGCTCGGGCCGATAGGCCCGAGCACCACTGCCATTTGCCAGGGGGTGCGGGGGGCAGAGCCCCTCACAGTACGGATTAGATCCAGAAACCCATTAAGAGTTTTCTTTCTCGTTTTTGCCCTAGAGGCCACAGATCGTGGTTGGTTGTACTTCGAACACTGCATTCCCCTTTCGATAGTGAAGTTCTCTCCTCCCGCGCTCGTGATTTTTCCCTGCAAAGGATTTTCCATGTAAATCTGTGTGTTCTTTTATTTCTGCTTGTGGTTTGTTTATTTTGTNGCAAAGAATTTTCCACGAAATCTGTGTGTTCTTTTTATTTTTGCTTGTGGTTTGTTTATTTTGTGTTCGCTACTTTCGTTTCCGTTTGTGCGCTTGTCGTAACAATACTAATCCGGTCAAACTACTCGTACGGTCTGCACGGATGTCTTTATTGGTTGTCCTGTGATTGTCAACACAACGGATTGCGAATGTTAAATGAAATAGAGTTTTTTCCATATGAGTGATGTGTGATTGAGAAGCGGGAATTGATTATCATATTTTACAACAACAAAATATTTTATGATTTCAGTATCAAGGCCTAAGCTTTCTACCTTTGCTCAAATCATCAACCTCTATATTAGCAAATCTTAATGCTTCTCAAATGGCATATCCAAATCAGACTAACTACTAACAACAGGAAACATTTAATTCGAATTAAAAGATTTAGGATCAATGGAAACCATTTACCAAGGTAAGTGTCATTCAAGTTGGCCTGCTAAAGATTGATTTTGATTAGTTTATCGCACATGGGCTAGCCTTAGTATCTAGGATTTTAAGCAACCTCAAACAGTTGATCAGCTTTCTTGTACAAAACTGTAACGCCCCAATAGTCCCATATCGGATGGAAAACTGATTCTGATTAAAATATATAAAGCCTACGCGTTAGTAATAATAACTGGGCTTAAGCATTTTGGGCCGGTGGTTTGGGCCCAATGAGTTATTATTGCTGGCGGGTTGGGTCATTATAAACTAATTCTGATTAGAATATATGAGGCCTACACGCTAGTAATAATAACTGGGCTTAAGCATTTTGGGCCGGTGGTTTGGGCCCAACGAGTTATTATTGCTAGCGGGTCGGGTCGTTACAATTGGTATCAGAGCCGAATACCAGCCGGAAGTGTGAGAGCTAAGTGCTATGCGGGACAAAGTGCTACACCAACGGATTTGGTAGTTAGGAGCCACCTCTTGATCCTGGAGGAGCTATTTCTAGAACCTCACATCGCCTGGTAATTTTGGTCTGTATCTGTGATCTAGTTTGGACCCGACGAGAAAGTCAGGGTTTAAATACGGAGAGTTTGTAACACCCCAATAGTCCCATATCGGGTGGAAAACTGATTCTGATTAGAATATATGAGGCCTACACACTAGTAATAATAACTAGGCTCAAGTATTTTGGACCGATGGTTTGGGCCCACATGAGTTATTATTTCTTGTGGGTTGGGTCATTATAGAAACTGTCCACGGGTGGAACCACGGTGCCGACCTATCACATGTTAGCCTCATAACTACTAGTGAACANATGGAAAACTGATTCTGATTAAAATATATAAAGCCTACGCGTTAGTAATAATAACTGGGCTTAAGCATTTTGGGCCGGTGGTTTGGGCCCAATGAGTTATTATTGCTGGCGGGTTGGGTCATTATAAACTAATTCTGATTAGAATATATGAGGTCTACACGCTAGTAGTAATAACTAGGCTTAAGTATTTTGGGCCGGTAGTTTGGTCTCAACGAGTTAATATTGCTGGCGAGTCGAGTTGTTATAATTGGTATTAGAGTCGAATACTAGCCGGAAGTGTGAGAGTTAAGTGCTATGCGGGGCAATGTGCTACACTAAACGGGTTTGGTGGGAGCCACCTCTTGATCCTGGAGGAGCTATTTCTAGAACCTCACATCGCCTGGTAATTTTGGTCTGTATCTGTGATCTAGTTTGGACCCGACGAGAAAGTCAGGGTTTAAATACGGAGAGTTTGTAACACCCCAATAGTCCCATATCGGGTGGAAAACTGATTCTGATTAGAATATATGAGGCCTACACGCTAGTAATAATAACTGGGCTCAAGTATTTTGGACCGATGGTTTGGGCCCACATGAGTTATTATTTCTTGTGGGTTGGGTCATTATAGAAACTGTCCACTGCTAGAACCACGGTGCCGACCTATCACATGTTAGCCTCATAACTACTAGTGAACAACTATAAATCAATCAGTTACCTTTACAGCAAAAGAATCATCTTCATTGGTATAAACTATCATTAAGCATTTCTCTATATGCCCAACACAACGTGATATAAGTCATTTCAGTCTTC
>NW_017892393.1:2824-4624 GCF_001540865.1 Ananas comosus | reverse complement strand
TGTAACCCCCGAGGTTTCGGAAGAAATTATCGAACTTTAGCCAAATCGACTAAAGTATGCGAAGAAGATGGATGGACAAGTCCCAATTAACATTCTCGGATTTTGCCTCTGGAGGTCTGCTTAACCGGTGACACCCCTGGTGCGTACCGGTACCATGCTGCAACCCCGAGAGAGCCAGCTCTTGGGTTGGGCTGTCTGCCAGGCCTTATACCGGTACAAGAAACCGTGTACCGGTACAAGGAGCCCGAACTTCACAGAATTGATCTGTTGCGAATATGAATGTTTGGGGGGTCTTTCCGCAATTGTTACAATATGTTATAACCCCAGCTCTCTCTCTCTCTCTCCCTCTCCCTCTCGTGTCTCTCTCTCCCCCTCTCAACTGTGGGCAACAAAGAGAAAAGAAGAAAAGAGAAGAAGAAAAAAGAGAAGAGGAAAGGAGAAGAGAAGGAGGAAGAAGAAGAAAAAGATGGAGAAGATGAAGCACATCCTCATCTTCATCTTCCTCATGCATGGAGTAACTTAGAGAGGTAAGTCTTTTGTCTCCTCTCATGGTAGGATTGGGTTAGGGTTGGTTTTTAAACCCTAATACTTAGAGATTTGAAGCTTCTAATATGTTTAGAACCTTGTAGAGACCAAGAACACATGAAATCCATGTTGTTCTTCATGAGGCTCTAATGGTGGATTTCTAGAGTTTGTTCTAAACACCCTAGAAATGGTTCGAATGCTCCTAGATGAGCTACTAGATGATAAACAAGCTCTCTTTTGCTTGTTTTATAGATCAAATCCAGAGTATTGAGCATATGTCACATTAGGGCATCCCAAAGAGGGGTTTTGCTCATGTGGGGTTTTGATCTATTTTGACCGCTTGGAAACCTAATTGGGGACCTAATAAACGCGTTGAAACGCTAGGTTCGACAATACGACGAGTGTACGCGAAGTTATTGATGAAACGATCGGTTTTGGTACAGATAGCCGCAGCGCGCAGAATAAGCGTCTAAAAATCGTGAGATCGGAACCGGAGCATCTTGGAGTCAAGGAATAAACTTCGGAAAAGACGGATCGCGGTTCGGAGGTGGGCTGTGCTTACCGAAGCGACTAGGTCGCCCTTTATGTTTTAGCAATGTAATCTCATGTTGATGCATGTGCATGTAGACAAGAACAAGGATGCATGTTAATAAAGATGCATAAAGTAGATGCTAAGTAGAAAGCATGATAAATGGTAATGCTTAGAGTAAATGCATATTAATACAATGCATAGTGGAGCATAATGATTATGGCATTT
The DNA here is from genome assembly GCF_001540865.1 of Ananas comosus. Taxonomy (NCBI): domain Eukaryota; kingdom Viridiplantae; phylum Streptophyta; class Magnoliopsida; order Poales; family Bromeliaceae; genus Ananas; species Ananas comosus. The sequence continues at coordinate 3,342 of NW_017892393.1, read as the reverse complement.
AGATAATGCTAGCTAGTGTAAAGAATGCATATCAGTACTAATGCATAGATAAAGATGCTAAGTAGATAGCATGACAAGTAAAGAATGCATGTTAGCAAGGATGCATAGAGTAAATGCTAAGTAGAAAGCATGATGTATGGTATTTGCATATAAACCAGATGATAACTCTAGTACGAGTAGAGATGATTGGACAACTAGGTTGTCAGGTAGATCGAGTGGCATCTAACTAACTATATATTAAAGACACAACGGCTAACACCTAGTGAACCTAAGAGTCGAGAACAATCCTAGGTGTGTGCATCTAACCTATGTTAGCAACCTAGATCGAAGCGGTAGTCAAACCCTTAAAAGTGGACCTATCTAGCAAAAGATGACAAATACCTAAGCAAGTGTAGTGCTAGGTTAATGACATTGACAAATAGGAACATAGAGTATGTGGAACCTAGGGTTGATGTAGTATAGTGGTATAATGCCTGCTAGATGAGATAGGTCGACAGTCATACAGGGTTAGGTTATGG
>NW_017892393.1:0-2068 GCF_001540865.1 Ananas comosus | reverse complement strand
CGTTGTTGATCATCTAGTAAACTTAAGATGAAAATGAACCGATGAAATCGAGTGTTGAAATGAGATTCATGATTTTCATATCGCATATTGTGAGGTATGGCATGTATTTCAATTGAATATATATATCGTGGTTATATTGTTGAACTAACATGTTGCAGTGCCTCCTCGGACCTATCGGTCGAGCTTTTCCCTTGAGTGGCCGTACCCACTGGGAACCATGGAGTTTGTTCTCACCCTACGTTGTTTTGGGGTTTTCAGGTCGTTCGTGTGTGGCGCGGCGGCACGAGGCGAGGGCGTAGCTCAGTAGATAGCGCCTCACCACAGAGAGACCGAGGTAGCAGTACCCTAAGACAGTCTAGCTTAGGGGTCTAGAAGACAAGAAAAGAAAATGTATCAAACTTGATAACTCTGATGTAATAGTGAGATTGTAATTTGGAAGTAAAAATATAAACTGAAACTGTGATGTAAAAAGTGGTTGTAAAATAAATGCTTGTAATAGCAAGTAGATTATGTATTTGATACTTCCTTATGCAATCTGGATTGATATCCGTTCCTAGTTGGAACATCCGTTGATTGTTTGAATTGCGACGCCTTGGACGCACTAGGGAGACTCTGTCCGCGTACAAAGGAATCCCCGGTCCGTTCGGCGGTCTGTCGTCGGCGCCGCAACCCGGTCCAAATAGGCGGTTGGTCGCGGGGCGTGACAGATAAGATGGTATCAGAGCATAAAGTAGAGAATGGGAAAAATAGTTTAGACAGACCTAGGAGACCCTAGGGTAGTAAAACCATAGGAGAATAAGGCTCGTGAGAGACGAGGACTTATGATTTGTGGCGAAAGGATTATGGATTTGGTTGCGTCGTAAACCTCTAAGACGGATTTTAGAGGTAGACTCAAGGTATGGTTTATTCTCGACTAAGTGTGTTTATGTTGGGCGCGCACAACATAAAGCCGAGTGACGAGAATAGACGTCCTTGTTTGACTTTCGCCTGATTGGCTTTTGAGCCGTGTTAGTGGTCTCGTGTTCGACCCAGAGGGTCGAGGACTAATTGAGTTGTCCTGTTTCAGGAAACGATGGCACCGCGTAGACGACCTTCATCCAGATCGGCGCGGGAGGGGACAAGTGGCGTCCCTGAGCAAATCGACGCGAGCGGAGACTCGGAGCTTCGCGGTCAGTTGGCCACACTCATTGGAGTGATGCGGCAACAAGCTGATGTGGTGCAGCGGCAGCAGGAGGCTGCTATGCGCCAAGATGAGCGAATGGAACGACTCCAAGAGACCGTGGACCGGCTGGTGGCAGCACCAACCGCGGCTGGTCGAGGACAGCCGGGAGTTGCGGCGGAGCTGTTTTCGTCGGGGTCGGGCGATCTGACTCCTGTTGGCCCAGAGGTTGCGGCGGAGAGGGAGCGAGCTTTAGCGGCCCTGATGACTTTCAAGAAGTTTGATCCGCCTACCTTTGATGGTGAAGATGCAGATCCGTGGGTCATTGAGATGTGGACCCATTCCATGGAAACACTCTTTGAGGATCTGTACACGTTGGAGCGAGATAAGGTAAACCTAGTCGCGCATTACCTGAAGCAAACGGCGAAGGTGTGGTGGAAAGGCGTCAAGCGAGATCGACCACCTAGTCTCCCTCCTATGACTTGGAAAGAGTTTCGGGGAATGTTGTTCTCTGCTTATTTCCCCGATAGCGAGAAGCGAAAACTTCAAGAGAGGTTTCTTAAGCTGCGGCAAGGAAGTCGCACGGTCAGGCAATACGAGCAGGAATTTTTTCGTATCGTGCATTGTGTCCCGAACGTGGTGCGGGATGACAAGGACAAGGCCGACTGCTTTGTGCGTGGTCTTCGGCCAGACCTGTACCAGACGGTGCTTGTGCTTAAGTTGCAGACTTTTGCTGAAGTCCTGGATCGGGCCTTGTGGATAGAACAAGGCAATGCATTCCTACGGGAGAAGCGTGAGGAACACTACAAGGAAAAAGGGAAAGAACGACCAGTGAGTGGACACAATGGTAAGTCAAGTTCCCAACAGCCCTCAGTGAGGACGCGCTCTCGATCTAGAGCTCCGGGGATG
>NW_017892392.1:2915-4648 GCF_001540865.1 Ananas comosus | reverse complement strand
GGCGCAATTGAGAAGTCTAATATTATTCCGGTTTTGGTTCTTGTGAACGTTGACATCGATTCGTTCCAAATTTACACTCTCGGAGCATAAAAGAAAATTTTAATTCGGTTTTACTCTTTGTTCGATTGAATTAGAAAAAGTACTAGTTGCAAAATTATACTATTAGGGCTCAACTGAGTAGTCTAATATTATTCCGATTTTGGTTCTAGTGAACATCAACATCGATTCGTTCCAAATTTACACTCACGGGGCATAATAGAAAGCTTTTACTCCTCCTTCGATAGAATGAGAAAAAGTACTCGTTGCAAAGTTATACTGTTATTGCGCAACCGAGTAGTCTAATGTTGTTCCGGTTTTGGTTCTTGTGAATGTTGACAACGATTCGTTCCAAATTTACACTCTCGGGGCATAATAGAACAATTTAATTAGATTTTATTCTTTGTTCAATTGAGTGAGAAAAAGTACTAGTTGGAAAATTATACTGTTAGGGCGTAACTGAGTAGTCTAATGTTGTTCCGTCATTGGTTTTTGTGAACGTTGATATCGATTCGTTCCAAATTTAAACTCTTGGGGCATAATAGAACCATATAATTAGTTCTTGCTCTTTGTTCGATTGAATGAGAAAATGTACTAGTTGCAAAGTTATGCTATTAGGGTTCAACTGAGTAGTCTAACTTTGTTACGATTTTGGTTATTATGAATATTGACATCGATTCATTCCAAATTTATACTATTATGGCGCAACTTAGTAGTCTAATGTTGTTCCGGCTTTGGTTCTTGTGAACATTGACATCGATTCGTTCCAAATTAACACTCTCGAGGCATAAGAGAACAATATAAGGTTTCACTTTTTATTCGATTGAATGAGAAAAAATACTCGTTGGAAGGTTATACTGTTATGGCACAATTCAGTAGTCTAATGTTGTTCCGGTTTTGGTTCTTGTGAACGTTGACATCGATTCGTTCCAAATTTACACTCTCGGGGCATAATAGAACAATTTAATAAGATTTTATTCTTTGTTCGATTGAATGAGAAAAAGTACTAGTTGCAAAATTATACTGTTGGGTAGCAACTGAGTAGCCTAATGTTGTTCCGGCATTGGTTCTTGTGAACTTTGATATCGATTCGTTCCAAATTTAAACTCTCGGGGCATAATAGAACCATATAATTAGTTCTTGCTCTTTGTTCGATTGAATGGGAAAATATACTAGTTGCAAAGTTATACTGTTAGGGCTCAACTGAGTAGTCTAACTTTGTTCCGATTTTGGTTCTTGTGAACGTTGACATCGATTCAGTCCAAATTTAAACTCGCGGGGCATAATAGAAAGTTTTACTCCTTATTCGATAGAATGAGAAAAAGTACTCGTTGCAAAGTAATACTGTTATGGCGCAACTGAATAGTCTAACGTTGTTCCGGTTTTGGTTCTTGTGAACATTGATATCGATTCGTTCCATATTTACACTCTCGTGGCATAATAGGACAATATAATTAGGTTATGCTCTTTGTTCGGTTGAATGAGAAAAAGTACTAGTTGCAAAATTATACTGTTATGGCTCAACTGAGTAGTCTAACGTTGTTCCGGTTTTGGTACTTGGGAACGTTGACATCGATTCGTTCAAAATTTACACTCTCGGAGTATAATAGAAAGCTTTTACTCTTTGTTCGATAGAATGAGAAAAAGTACTCGTTGCAAAGTTATACTGTTATGGAGCAACTGAATAATCTAATGTT
>NW_017892392.1:0-1873 GCF_001540865.1 Ananas comosus | reverse complement strand
TGCAAAGTTATACTGTTATAGCGCAACTGAGTAGTCTAATGTTGTTCCGCTTTTGGTTCTTGTGAACATTTACATCAATTCGTTCCATATTTACACTCTCGTGACATAATAGAACAATATAATTAGGTTTTGCTCTTTGTTCGGTTGAATGAGAAAAAGTACTAGTTGCAAAGTTATACTGTTTGGGCTCAACTGAGTAGTCTAACGTTCTTCCGGGTTTGGTTCTTGTGAACGTTGAAATCGATTAGTTCCAAATTTATACTCTCATGGCATAATAGAAAGCTTTACTCCTTGTTCGATCGAAAGAGAAAAAGTACTCGTTGCAAAGTTAAACTGTTATGGCGCAACTGAGTAGTCTATTGTTGTTCTGGTTTTGGTTCTTGCGAACGTTGACATCGATTCGTTCTAAATTTACACTCTCGGGGCATAATAGTACAATTTAATTTGGTTTTACTCTTTGTTCGATTGAATAAGAAAAAGTACAAGTTGCAAAATTATACTATTAGGGCTCAACTGAGTAGTCTAATATTATTCCAATTTTGGTTCTTGTGAGCATCGACATCGATTCGATCCAAATTTACACTCTCGGAGCATAATAGAAAGCTTTTACTCCTTGTTCGTTAGAATGAGAAAAAGTACTCATTGCAAGGTTATACTGTTATGGCGCAACTGAGTAGTCTAATGTTGTACCGATTTTGGTTCTTGCGAATATTGACATCGATTCGCTCCAAATTTACACTCTCGGGGCATAAAAGAACAATATAATTAGGTTTATTCTTTATTCGATTGAATGAGAAAAAGTACTCGTCGCAAGGTTATACTGTTATGGCGCAATTGAGTAGTGTAATATTGTTCCGGTTTTGGTTCTTGATAACGTTGACATCGATTCGTTCCAAATTTACACTCTCGACCAATTACTTCATCGGGGCATAAAACAAAATTTTTAATTGTTATTATCTTGTTCGAGTTAAATGAAAAAAGTAACAAGTTGCAAATTATAACTATTAAGCGCTTCAACTGATGTAGTCTAAATATCTATATCCCGATATATGTTCGCCGGAACATCAGACAATCGATATCGTCAAATTACAAATCTCTTGGCGCATAATGAAACTTTTTACTCGCTCGATAACCAGAGAAAAAGTCTCGTGTCAAACTTATACTGTTATGCGGCCAACCATAGTCTAATGTTGTTTCCGGTTTTGTCTTGTGAACATGACATCCGATACGTCCCCAATTACACTCTCGGCATAATAGAACAATTTAATAATTTGTTTAACCGTTGTTCGATTGAATAGAAAAATATTAGTGCATTAAATTATAGTACTGTTAGGCCTGCTCAACTGATAGTCAACTTTGTTCGATTTTGGGTCTGTGAACGTTATATCTTCGTTCCAAATTTAAACTCTCGGTCATAAATAAGAACCATATAATTAGTTCTCGCATTTTGTTCGATTCGAATAAAAAATGTAACGGTGCACAGTATATAATCTATAGGCTCAACTGAGTAACCTAAACTTTGTCCAATTTTGGTTCTTGTTGAACGTTGGACATCGATTTCGTTCCAATTTACACTCAATCAGGCACACCATAGAAACTCACATCCTAGTTGATAGAATAGAAAATACTCAGATGCAAAGTTATAACTGTATAGCGCAAACTGAGTAGCCTAATGTTGTTCCTTGCTTCTTGTGAACATTACATCAATTCGTTCAGTATTACACTCTCGTGGCATAAATAGAACAATATAAAAGTTTGCTCCTGTCATTTTGATATGAGAAAAAGTACTATTGCAAATTTATAACTGTTTTGGGCTCAACTAGTAGTCTAACGTCTTCCCGGTATTGGCGTTCTTGTAACGTTGAAATCGATT
>NW_017892391.1:3595-4676 GCF_001540865.1 Ananas comosus | reverse complement strand
TTTTTCTTATTTTCCATCTAACAACCGCACATTTTCTTGTACGTAGATTATATGAAAAATAGAAAAAAGTGAGGTTGTTAGATAAAAAATAGGTAAAAATGAGATGGTTAGAATTATACGTGGATTATATGGGAAATAGAAAAAAAGTGAAGTTGTAGATGGAAAATAGAAAAAAGTGAGGTTTTAGCATGCGTAGATTATTGAAATTTTTTTTTGATTGTTAGAATTATATAAATAGATTATTAGGATTTTGAGGTTATTAAGATTATATGTGATCTGTTGTAATTTTTATGCTAGAATTGTATGAATAGATTATTAGGACTTTCAGATTGTTAAGATTATATGTGATTTATTGTAATTTTTATGTGATTGTTAAGATTATATATGAGATATAAAAAAAATATTAAATAGGACGGTAAACCATTCATCGTCTTTGCTAATTATATTATTAGTAAGTCGGTGAATCGTCCGTTCACCGCCTTCATAAAAAAAATCCACTCCTACACCTACGTGGTGAAAGGGGGGTTAGTTTTACAAATATAATTTTGGAATAGTTATTTTGCAAATTTTAAAATTCTAGAGGGTTGTTTTATAAAAAAGTCCTACTCAACTAGTGAAGTTACACACACCTTGCGGCAGACTGATGCTATAAAAGATAAAAATTTGACAAAATAAAAAGTTTTAAAATTTTTTGACTTGTCGTGAAAAATCAATAAATACAAATATAAGATATGAAATAGATACACAAAATTTATAATATTAGCAAATAAATTACACATAATAATAATAAAAGAAAAAACAATAGAACACTACTCCATATGCATAAGGGCCTGTTTGAAAAAGTGATTTCTGAAAAAGTGATTTCTGAAAAAGTGATTTTGGTTTGGAGAAATGATTTTGGTGAAAAGCTGTAGAGCGTTTGGCTGAGTTTAGATAAAAACGATTTTTCTGAAGTGATTTTGAAAAGCTGTTTGGCAAACATTTTTTTATTTTGCATAAATTAATATTTTTATTAAATTTTAATTTAAAATAATTTAAAATCTAAATTTAAATTTGAATTGAAATTTAAAATTTAAAAATA
>NW_017892391.1:0-2932 GCF_001540865.1 Ananas comosus | reverse complement strand
AATTATGAAATTTATAATTTAAAATTTAAAATTTATAATTTGAATATTTAAAATTTAAAATTTAAAAATTAAAATTAAAATTTTAAAAATTTAAAATATATAATTTGAAGATTAAAAATTATAATTTAAAATTTAAAATTTTTAAAATTTTAAATTTAAATTTTAAAATCTAAAATGTCAAATTTTAAAATTTATCTTAAATTTGAAATTTGAAATTTAAAATTTGAAAATTTAAAATTTAAAGTTTGAAATCTATTTTTCAAAATTTAAAATTTAAAAATTAAAATTTAAAAATTTAAAAATGAATCTGAAAATTAAAATTAAATTTAAATTTAAATATTGATTTTAAAATTAAAATAAACATTTGAAGTTTGAGTCCAAAATCACAATCAGATTTTAAGAAGCAGCTTTTTTTTACTTCTGATTCTGGGGCCTTCAAAATCAGTTTTCTGATTCTAAAAGCATAATCAGATTTTAAAAGTGAGGTTGCCAAACACTCTATTAAGCCGAAAATCACTTTTCAACCTAATAGCGCTTTTTAGAAGCTAGGCCAAACACCCCCTTAATCGCACTGCCGATATCAGAAAGGCGAATCCTGATCTCCACATTACATTTGCCGCCTTTGTCAGCGTCGAGCTTCTCTTTAGTCACAGTCACGTCGATCACGTACAGATCTCCCAGACCTGCCACTTCTTTCCACTCATCAACTCCAAATTCATTGCTACTTTCTCCCACTGTGTCGCACCGCAATTCTCATAACCCTAATTTCATCCCTACCCAATTTTTTAAAAAAGAGTAATTATATGTAAGGACTGAGATTTTGACAGTGTATCTAAACTCTCTGCTAACGATGTTTTTGTGTGTATTTTAATTACAAAAGCACTCAAGTTTCGGGAGAAAACAAGTTAGAATGAAAATTTTACGCGATCTTTACTTTTCACTTAAAGTGAATAGTAACCCGGATTTCCGGAGAGGCCAATGAGTAGTGTTGGCTTCTGGCGCGTATCAGACTCCGTTCATAGCGATCAAATAGCTATTTGAGAGAGAGGATGGGTTTTGTCGTGAATCCGCGACCAAACCAGGTAAAACAAAATCGTGGATTTGTTGTCTCTGTCGTGCTGATCGCACTGGTGTGATCCGTTCGCAAATTTGACGGACGGATCTCCTGATATCGTGCGTTGATCGTGGAGGGGTTCATTAATGGCAAAACAGTAATTTTGCGAAAAGCTCTTCATTTTATGTACCGTTTTGCGTGAAATTGATCTTAGGGGTGTGTTCGCGCGTTTTACTCGCGCCGTGAGGGACTCGACTCTAAATATAAGGTTTTAGAGGACTTTTGCACAAAACGAACTCTTGTATATACAGCCTTTTGGGAATTGCACCATGGAAACCCCAACCCTAGCTCAACTGACCCTCTAGCCGTCACCAGCCACCTCCCTATCCCTCGCCGTGCTCACCCCGGCTGCCGGCAAGCACCCCCGGCCACTGAAAAGGCCGGCATTGCCATCTTCTCCGCCTAAGCCTCCACCACCTCGGCCGTGGACCACCTTGGGGTGATCCACAGCCTCAAGCCCCTCTCCCTCGGCCGAGATCTGACCTCCTGCATCGTCCCCGTCGGCCCCCGCCGCCTTCGCGCGCCGCCGTCGCCGCCTGGGCTACCCGCGGCCAGCTGAGATCAGCTATGGCAGAGACCTAGCTTGCTCGCTGCCCGCGAACCGCCGCTGCCCTAGACCTGTCGCGCCACCATCCTGCGACCCTCGGCGACCTCCCCCGTCGATCGTCGTCGTCCCTGCGAGCTGCCGCCACCGCCTTGAGAGCTTGCGGCCGCCCCAGGTCAGCCCAGGCCGACGAGCTTTAGCTCCTTTTTGCGCCGTCGCCGCTACCTTGGGTCGGCCAAGCTGTCCTGCCCCGGAGCCCCGGTGACTTCCTCTGCCGCCTACCACTGTCGTAGAGTGCCGCCGCCCTGCGGGCTCCATGGGTGAACTTGGGCCAAGCTGGGCTTGCCGCCTTCCCTCCGCACCACCGCCGCCTGGAGCCAAGCCGGCGACGACCCCGCGACCCTCCGGTACCCAAGCCCCCGGCCGGAGTGGCGGCCGCCGCCCGCGCCCGAGCTGCGGGCCACCGCTTTCGTCACCCGCCGCCTCCCTCCTCCTCCTTGTGACCTCAGGGGACCCTCGTCGCTGATCGGCGTCGCCCCGAGGTCGCCGTCGCCGATGGAGCCTAGCCAGAGCTCCTCTTTCCTCGTGCAGGCTGGGGCATCGCTGCCCGCTTCTCCAGTCGCCTAGCGCCGGCGTCTTGTGTGAGCGGCGACCTCCCCCCACCGGACGTACCTTCCTACCGCCGGTGGCCGGATCCCAGCCCCCCTGCCCGGTGAGCTTATTTTGTGCTGTCTGCACGTAGTTTTGGGTTTGTGATTGTTTTTCCGGCGATCCGAGGCTATCTCAATACCTCCGGAGGTGAGCACAGTGATCGCTAGTCAGTGCCGATCATAGTGTTCACCTTACTTTGGATCAGTAGCTTATGAAGTTGCGTTGTCGGCACGGTTTTCCCCGAGTGCGCGCTGTTCCCTGAATGTTCGAGTCGCTCCCGCGCCTCCCACAGTGAGCCGTTGTGCTCTGAATCATGAGCACGGCCTTTGTCTCGTCGAGACCTGTCAGTACGTGTCTCGGCGGACCTCGAAAGTCCTCGGTTTGCATTAACGAGCCACAAAATCACCTGATTTATATAAAATAATAAGATTTTATGCAATTGTGCATCTTGTGGCCACTGTGGGCAGTACATATGTGTATGTGGAGACCTCTGGATTGATTGTCCAAGGTCCGATAGCCTTCGCGGAAATCGATTGTCGATTTCGGTGCGTTTTTCGGAGAAATTTGCCGGCGGAACGCGGTTTCGGTTTGGATTTCATCCGACAGCGTTTGGTTGCCCTGAG
>NW_017892390.1:0-4687 GCF_001540865.1 Ananas comosus | reverse complement strand
ATACAATTAGGCAGAGGAACGAGTCATGCGCCTGGCAATGTGCTTTATAACGACTGTTTCCTTTTCTTCTTTACTGTCGTTGTTTCTTGAATTCCCTGAACGTTATGTTTCCCCTTGTCCTCGATGCGGTAGACAGCCGTTTTTCACTCGCCTCTGAATTTATGCCATTCTTCCTTTATGACTGTATTATATCATAGGACCCCCTTACACCCCCATTTTCTTGCTGAGCCAGGTTCATGGCATGAACCTAAAAGAAATCTCAAATTTTTACTTTGTTATGTGCTTTTTTACACCTTTGTAGGTCTGACCTCCTCTTCCCTTTATTCCTCAATAACCCATTCACCTTTAAAATATGAGGTCCTTAACAGTTAACAGTCTGTTGAAATGAATTTTCGCCCGTTCGCCCTTCTGGTTATCTTCTTAACTGAACATCAATCTAAACTTCCTTTTCGGTTCAAGCCCTCTATTGCGTCCCCTCACTTTCTGTGCTTTTCCGAGAAGTTAGTTACCCTTTCTATTTTTCCATCAGCTAATTTTTGACTATTCTTATTGCCCTTTACAGAAGGTATGAATTAAGGTATGATTACGTATGTTGGTTTTTATTAGGATAAAATGTGCTTTTGTTTATCATTAAATGAAATGTGGTGTATATTGAAACAATCATTAATGTTTCTTGTGGAATACTTGATGTTTATTTGTTTATCAATCTATGCAGTAAATGAGTTCCCAGTTTGGTCAATGTATTTATTTTTTGGGTTAATTACACCAGTGGTCCCAATCTTTTTTTTCATTTTTTTTAATTAGAACCCTAATCCATTTTTTTTGGCAATTAAGTCCCTAATCTTCATAATTTATTTCAATTGGATCATAACAGTCCATTACTTGGTTATGTTTAATGGATTTGCCACGTGGCAGTAGAAGATTGGTTGAATTTTAACAAAAAAGTATCTTAAAATCTAAAAGGTATTTTAAGAAAATACCCTTAAATTATATTATTAAGGAAAAATATTTGGAAGAATTTCTCTTATTTTTTTTAGAATAATTGCATATATATCCTCATAAACTGACCATATTGCATATTTACCTCTGGTAAGAAATTTACTCTATTAACTCTATTTTATTGCTAAAAACTATAAATACTCGCAAAATTTTTTTCTGAACTAGTCAAAACTCATTGTTTAGTATAAATACTATTTTGCCTTTATGATCATGAATGTGACCAATTGAAATGATGAGATAAAGCTTTATCACTTTTTATTAGTAAGGCTTAATTTGGTATTGAAGTTTATCTGACGTCCATTAGATAAAATGGAGTTGAAGTAAAAATATATAGGATGACGCCCATTAGATAAAATGGAGTTGAAGTAGAAGTATATAGGAATATGTTTCTGTGTTCTCCGGTGGGATTGTAGAAAATATATTATAACCGACTCATCATGATATGCAGAACGTAATATTATGTATAGAAACAAACATGGTATTTTTCATCGTACTTCTCACTGCACGTAATACAATGTCCCCGCAATTCCAAACGAAGCCTAAATTAATACTGTTGGATCTATTTTGGCGCCTTCTAGAATATCTTTGTTTGTTAATTTTATGAGAGCGTTACAGTGAATAAGAACAAAATAGTCAATTTAAGTAAAAATATGATGCCTTTTGACTTATCAAGAAGTATATTTGTAAATTTTTAAATTTTGCATGAATATATATATATATATATATATATGATGTTTTTTTTTTTAAAGTTTGGAGCATTAAAAATGCAATATTCTAATTTTATTAGTACACATTTTCAATTGTCCCACTTTTTAGGTAAATATGTATGGTAACCCATCAACTATATGGCATTGTGAAATTGCCCCTCAGCTTCTTTTTTTTCCTCAATTGAGACCTCTAACTCATTTTTGGAGTCAAGGAATTTTGGTTGAAAATTTTGAAGATTTTATCAAATTTATTAGTGGCTTTACTATATTTAATAAATTTAATTAATTTTAAGAACAAAAAAAATTAGATTGATTAATATTTAATAACTAATAGATTCATTAAATTTGATAAAATTCTTAACTTAACTAAGTATAAAAATGTAAATTAGAAAAAGAAGTTGAGAGAGTCTTGATCAAAAAAATGTTTGAGGGGGCTTTTCAGAATAGTTTATAGCTGAGGGATATCCTTACATTTTTACCTTAAAACAGTCACTAACAAGAAACACTTTTGAGGTTTCTGTTGGGTTTTTTTAATTTTATTTTAATATCTAGTAAATGAGTTTCCAATTTGGTCAATGTATTTATATTTCTATTTATATACCAAAAAACCTAGTGGGTTACATGCATCTTATAAAAAGGAGGGTTTGAGGCATATAAATGGGCATTTCTTTTATTGGATCATGTGAAATGTAAGAGAAAATGGAAATTATTGCTTGCACTTGGTGTGCCACATCACCCAAACACTATTTTAAAAAATCATAGAAATGATGGTTGTTTATTAATTTAATATTTTTTTTTATTAGACGACCAGATTGAAAGTATATGATAAGACGGATATACAGTACTTTTATTGGCCAATGAGTCATAGGACTATTTGGCAAATGAAAACTTTCAATGCATATAATTGCTTAATTTTATAAATTGCACCATTAGAGTTTTCAAGTTTAACATTACGGTCTTGTAAGGTGTTTCTGATGCTAATATTATTATATTTTCTTTTAAAGATAATCGTATACAATATAAATAAACACTTTTTGCTCCACGTGGAATTTGATGTTGAGTGATGATGAGGATACCTATCAACTACCTTATTAGAGAGGAGGAAGTATACTATGTAGCAATCACACCATAGTATCTGTATCCAGCCAGCAACATTTCTCTTTTTGAGTGAAAAATACAATAAAGATATTTTTCTAAAAATTAAAATGGGATGGGTGAACCCCATAAAAATAATTTGATTAGTTGGGAGTCACCATATCAGCAATGTGACTGCTGTATTTTAGACTATTTCTTTAGATAGGGTGGACTGGTAATGTTAGTTTTATGGGAAAACTTCAAAAACTCCCCTTGTGGTTTCAATTTTTTTCACTTTAATACCCTGTGGTTTAAAATGTATCAAGTTAGTACCCCGTGGTTTCTCACTTTATCACTTAAGTACCCTGTGGTTTAAAGTGTATCAAGTTAGTACCCTGTGGTTTTGCACTTTATCACTTTAGTACCCTGTGGTTTTAATTTTGTATCAAGTTAGTACCCTATAGTTTTTTAAATCACAAGGTACTAAAGTGATAAAGTGTGAAACCACAGGGTACTAAAGTGATAAAGTGCAAAACCACAGGGTACTAGCTTGATACATTTTAAACCACAGGGTACTAAAGTGATAAAGTGAGAAACCACAGGGTACTAACTTGATACACTTCAAACCACAGGGTACTAAAATGAAAAAGTGTGAAACCACAGGGGGTTTTCGAAGTTTTCCCTATTTTATTGAATTTCTCTCTCTCTCCATCTCACACACACACCACACACGTAGTCCGGCTTGGGTGCTTCTAATAGCACCAAGCACTTGGTGCTACGAAGTTTTCTGCATTAGATTTTAACTTTTGATCATTTCTACCTGTTAGATCATACTATTCAACCAACCATCCGCTCAACCCTAAAAGACCACTATAATCCTAATCGCACATCCCTTCATCCAAGGACTGAAAATCTAATAGCATTAATAACTTGATGCTATTAGAAATATTCTAGCCTAATTAATATATATATATATCATATATATATATAGGAGAGAGAGAGAGAGAGAGAGAGAGAGAGAGGGTTGAGCTAGAATACATCTAAAAGCGTCAACCCATTGGTACTTTAAGATTTTTAGCCTTTAAATCTGTCCCTAGACTATTAGTACCTCTTGGATCACATACTAGTCTACCTATATACCACCACTCAATTTTAATGGGCTACTATCATCCTAACCCTACAATACCTCCATCTAAGGGCTACAAATCTAGAATCACCAACCCCTGATGCTTTTAGAAGTATTCTAGCTAAATTCTCTCTCTCTCTCTCTATATATATATATATATAATTTTATAATCTTATAATTATCTAGCTGCAGGTAGCAACCACCATGCTGATTTTCAAAAGAACAAAAATAAAAATAAGCATTCGAAGGATGCAAAAATATAGACTTAATATATATACATATAGAGTTGGACTGGGCTACTATTAGTAGCAAAATTCCATTATTGCTACCAATTTTTTAGCCTTTGGATCAACTCTTTTCATTATTTCTAACCATTGGATTAAATACTATAACCCAGTGGGGACCACTCAACCCTAGGGGAACCACTCAACTCTAACCGACTAATATCATCCTGACCTTACAATTTTTCATCCAAGGATTAAAAATTTGATAACAAAAAGAGCATTTTACTATTGATAGTATTCCAGCCTAATTCTATACACATATATATATAAAGTTGAGCTAGAATACTATCGATAGCAAATGAGCTCCATTGCCACCCATTTGTTTTCGATGATAGAGCCTCCGAATCGACGATCGGCACCGTTGAACATGATCTATATCACTTGAAGTGTTTATAAATTAAATTTTAAATCTTTTGCGACATCATTTGCCTAGTGATCAAAGGGTTTCAAAATTTGTAATTTTAATGGTCGATATGAGGCATTTTCTCGTTTAACGG
>NW_017892389.1:0-4696 GCF_001540865.1 Ananas comosus | reverse complement strand
CCTCCAAGTTAGCCCATTACTTAGCCATAGAAAACTTGACCCCCAAGTAAACTCTTTACTTATGCATAGGAAACTTAACCCCCAAGTAAGCACCTCATTTGCACATAGAAAACTTCTTTAAGTCCAATAAAAATAGTATTTTACACTATTTTTATTTACTCTTACTTCTATGTTAAAATTCGGTACACTACACATTAAGTCCATAAATGCTGCTGGAGCATTCGTGAGTCCAAATGGCATGACCGTGAATTCGTAATGTCCATACCGCGTACGGAACGCAGTTTTCTGCACATCCTCCGGCTTGATCTTCAGCTGGTGATAGCCGGATTGCAAATCTATCTTCGAGTACACACACGACCCTTGCAACTGATCGAATAAGTCAACGATCCGGGGTAGTCGGTACTTGTTCTTGATTGTGACACTGTTTAATTCTCGATAATCCACGCAGAGTCGGAACGATCTGTCTTTCTTCCTCACGCACAACACCGGGGCTCCCCACGGTGATACACTTGGCCGGATAAATTGCTTGTCGAGGAGATCTTGCAATTGACTTCTCAACTCCTTCAATTCCGCCGGCGCCATTCGGTACGGGGCCTTCGAGATCGGCGCGGTATCAGGAACCAAGTCTATAACGAACTCGATGTCCCGATCCGGTGGTATCCCCGGCAACTCCGCAGGAAACACATCCGGGAACTCCCGCACCACCAATAACTCCTCTAATGTTGGAGCTACTCAATCCACCTCTACAACGGTCGCCAAGAACGCCGCACAACCGTTGCTCACCAACTTTCTTGCTCTTATCGCCGACACTGTCGCGACGAAGCACGAGCTCTGACAAGCTCAATAGGTGAACTCTTCCTGTCTTGGCTCACGGAATGTGATCACCCTGCTCTTGCAGTCAATCGTGGCGTGGTATTTCGAGAGCCAGTCCATGCGCAATATGACATCGTACGCCTCAAGTTTCTAGAGTCCTAGCGTCCAAATAGGCATTATCCAGTCGCCTATTTATACCGGACACGAGGTGCACTCCGTGTAGGTATTGAATGTCGACCCAGGGCCCTCTACTCGCCACTTGTCACTCGCTTCTCTGAGAATATCATGCATGCGTGCGAATGATCTACTTATGAATGAATGCGTGGCTCCTGTATCAAATAAAGCCTTGGAGCGAACTCCGTTAATTAAAACCATACCTGCCACAAGGCGATGCTCCTCCGCCTCCGTAGGTTCCTCAGCCTGGACCTGAGCGGCAAATACCCGTCCGCTTGGGGCCGATCGCGCCATCTCAGGTTGACGCGGCGTCATCCCGCGTCCTGTCGACGCGGCCGTTGGTGGAGCTCCTCCATAATATGCCGGAACCGCCGGCGTCGATGCAATCGATGGGGCAGGTGAGGCTCCTCCTCCCGGGCAATCCCGAATGAAGTGCCCCGGCTGTCCACACTTGTGGCACTTGCCTCGGCCTTGTTCACAGCGTGAGACCGGGTGATCTCCGCCGCACACAATGCATTGCCGAGCGCCACCGCCCTTCTGTTGAGTGCGCGGATTCTTCGGGGGTTTCTCATAACGTGTTTGACCACCCGAACTACCGCCGCCTTGGCGTTTCTTGCCCTTGTCCTTGGACTCCGCCAAAAGCTCACGCTTTTCCCGCACGTGGGCATCTCAATCTCCGTGCTCTGGCCCATGAGGTGCTCGATCAAAGACCATCAAAGCAAAGTCGTGAGCTTAAGTATTTGCACGGCGCCTTTGTAGTCCTCAGAACAAAGAATTTAAAGCTTAATTATAATTGTTCATAACATACTCCTCGAGAGCTGTAAGTATTGGACATGAATCGACTGACAAACTGTTCAAGAACGAAAACACGGAACAATACATTAGACTTCTCAGTTGTGCCCTAAACAGTATAAGCTTTGCAACGTAGTACTATTTTCTTATCAATCGAACAAAGAGAGCAAAAGTTATTATATTTGTTTCAACTTAGTGTGCAGAGAAGTGAAATATGGAAGCGATATTCGATTGTCAACTTCACTAAGACACGACAAAACGGACTAACAAATAGACTGATTACAGTTGCGGGCCCTATAAGTGTACTTTACAAACGAGTACTCTTATTCCTCCATTCAAGTTCGAAAAGAGTAAAAGACAAATTATATTATTTTATTATGGCCGGCGCAGAGTGGTAAATTTGGAATGAACTCGATTGTCAATCGTTCAGTGTAAGAACGAAAACACGAACAACATTAAGACTTCCTCAGCTTGTGTGCCCTATTCAGTATAACTTTCCAACGAGTACTATTTTCATATTCAATCGAATCACAATGACGAGCAAAAGCTAATTATACCTTGTTCAAAAGGTTTACGGCCCAGAGAGTGTTAATATGGAACGAATCGTTGTCAACCGTCACAAGAACCAAAACCAGACAACATTAAACTACCAGTTGCGCCTATTACAGTATAACTTTGCAAACGAGTACTTTTCTCAATTTTAAATTCGAAACAAAGTGTAAAAGCAGAATTATATTATTTTTATTAATGCGACCCGAGAAGTGTAAATTTGGTAATGAATAGCGAATGTCATACTGTTCACAGAACGAAAAACCAGAAACAACATTAAAACTATCTCAAAGTTGTGCCTAAACCAGTTAATTATACTTTGCAACGAGTACTTTTCTTCATTCAATTCGAACAAAGAGTGGCAACGTTAAATTATAGTGTTCAATTACGCCCAAAGAAGTGTAAATATGGAAGCGAATCGTTGTCACACTTCACACGAACCAAACCGGAACAACATTAGATCTATAAGTTGCTGCCCATAGACAGTATAACTTTGCAACCGAAATACTTTTTCTTATTCAATCGAACAAAGACAAAAGTTAATTATTATTGTTCAATAGTTATGTCCCAGACAGTGAAACTATGGAACGAATCGATGACAACCTTCACAAGAACGGCAATAACGGATACACAACAATTAGACTACTCATCTTGACGCGCCGCAAAATGTATAACTTTGCAAAGTGAAAGAATACTTTTTCTCAATCAATCGAACAAAGAGTAAAAGCTAATTATATGTTTGTTCTAAATTATTATTCCGAGATGTAAATTTGGAACAAAGTCGACTGTAACCCCGGAGACCGAAAAACGGAAACAATATTAGAACTTCTCAGTTGCGCCCATAACAAGTATTAACTTTGCAACGATGGCACTTTGTTCTCTACTTCTCTCGATCGATACAGAAAAGTAAATGACCTAAAATTTTTTATTCTAATTATGTCACCCCCCCCCCCCCTCGAGAGTGTATATTTTGATAGCGAACTGCTGCCATCTTCACAAGAACAAAACCGGAAGCAACATTAGACTACTCAGGTTGCGGGCCCTAACAGTATAACTTTGTATAAGCGAGTACTTTTCTCATTCAATCGAAAAGAGTAAAAGCAAATTGCTATATTTTTATTAATGGCCCGGAGTGTATAATTATGAAATGAATCGATGGTCAACGTTCAGAAAGAACGAAAACGCGGAAGCAAACATTTAGACTTCGCTCAGTTGTGCCCGTAACAGTATAACTTTCCAACGAGTACTTTTTCTTATTCAATCGACAAAGAGCAAAAGTTAATTATATTTGTTGCAAGTTACGGCCCATAAGTGTAAATATCGAACGATCGTTGTCACCTCACAAGAACCAAAACGCAGACAAACATTAAACTACTTCAGTTGCGCCCATAAACAATATAACTTGCAACGATACTTTTTCTCATTTAATCGAACAAGTGTAAAAGCCAAATTATATTTGTTTTATTATGGCCCCGAGAGTGTAATTTGAATGAATGGATGTCAACGTTCACAAAAAGAACGAAAACCGAAACAACATAGATCTCGTCAGTTGCCCTAACAGTATATACTTTGCAACGAAGTACATCTTCTAATTCAACTCGAACAAAGGAGCAAGAAGTTAATTATATTGTTCAATACGCACAAGAGGAAATATGGACACGAATCGTTGTCCAACCACACACGAACCAAAACCGAACAACATTAGAGCTACTACTCAGATTGCGCGCCTAACAGTATAACTTGCAAAACCAGTAGCTTTTCTTATTCATATTCGAACAAAGACAAAGCTTAATTATATTGTCAATTTATGTCCAGAGCAGTGTAATATATGGAGAATCGATGACACCTTCACAAGAACCAAAAACCGGAACAACAATAGACTACTTACTAATTGCGCCCGCAAATGTATAACTTGCAACAACTACTTTTTCTCTATTCAAGTCCGAAACAAAGAGTAAAAGCTAATTTATATTTGTTCTTATGTATATTCGAGAGTGTTAAATTGGAAGCGAATCGATGTTAACGCTCACGAAACCGAAAACGAAAAAATATTAGACTTCTCAGTTGCCCGCCCTATTACGGTATAACTTTGCAACTAGTCACTTTTTCTCACTCGAACTCACAAAGAGTAAAACACTAATTTAATTATTCTATTATGTCTCAAGAGTGTAATATTTGGAAGGCGAATCGTTGTCAAGACCGTCACATAAGAACGAAAACCGGAACTACATTAGACTACTCAAGTAGCGCCCGTAAACAGTATAAACTTTGCAAGCGAGTACTTTTTCTCGATTCAATCGAACAAAGAGTAAAACAATTTATTTATTTGATTATGGCCCGAGAGTAATAAATTTGGAATGAATCGATG
>NW_017892388.1:0-4697 GCF_001540865.1 Ananas comosus | reverse complement strand
ATAACCATAGGTAATATTAAAAAAACACAAAACATATAAAATATAGGAAGGCTCAGATATTATTTCCATTAAACCTTAAGATATAGGTTGAGGAAGGAACAGGGAACATTATGAGGTGGTTGCCTAGAAAGTAGGCTGTCAAAATATCTCCTTTTTTTTCCATTTTTTCTGCGGACACCACTGCCAAAAAAAAATCGCATATAACTTTTTTTGATATTTTGTACCAATATGTTGTAGCTTTTATAATGGTCTTTACTGATTAAGTTTTTTTACTTGTTAACAGCTAGTGAGATTTGGTCACGATAAGATTTGATCAACCATAAGTTATGTTTATATCACTTCAAAGGAAATCCAGCCTATACAATCAGAGGAAAACTTTAAGATATAGGTTGTGAAGGGTACAACAAAAATTAAGAACTGATTGCCTAAAAGCCAGACCATCCAAACCTCACGTCTCTTTTTTTATATATCATCACAGCCTCCCCAAAAAAGCATAAAAAGAAAGGGGAAAACATAACACGGTAGCAAGAAAGATGCTAGAAAAGATTAGTTGCAATTTCCTGGAAGAGATTTAATGCAGCAAAAAACTTAAATCAAAAGTTTATGGAAAATTTAGAAGCCAAGTAAATCCTTAAGGAAAATTCTTTAAAATATAATTCTCACCTTTAGCAAATTATGTATCTCAAATTAATCCAAACACCCCAAAAAACCCAATAAAACACAACCAATTATAACTACAATTCCCTAAATACTGATTAAGAACAATAAAGATTACCCAAAAACAATATCAGATAGCAAATACTGTTCTTGTTTGCATATGGATATTTGTAAGGTCTTATTTTGGTTTTCTTTATAATTTGCATCAATATGTTGTATTTTTTCTAATAGTTTTTGTTGATTAAGTTTTTTTAATTGTTAACAGCCAATGAGATTTGGTCACAATAAGAATTCATTAATCATAAGTTATGCTTATATTACTTCAAAGCAAGTCCAGCTTATATAATTAGATGAAAATTTCAAGATATATGTTGTGGAGGATACAACGAAAATTAATAGGTGATTGCTTAGAAACCAGATTATGCAAATCTGATGTCCCTTTTTTTATATATCATCACAGTCTCCCAAAAAAAAAAAAAATAAAGGGAAAATATAACACAGCAGTAAGAAAAATGTTCAAAGAGATTAGTTACAATTTTGTAGAAGACAATTAATGCAGTAAAAATCTGAAATCTAAAATTTATGCTAATTTTAGAACCCAATTAAATCTATAAAGAAAGTTTTTTAAAAAACAATTCTTACTTGTAGCAAAAAATCTAACACAAAGCAATCGTAACACCTCACAAAATCAATTAAAACATAAGCAATTATAATCACAATTTCCTAAATACAAACAAAAAATTATACAGAGTACCCAAAAGCAAGATTAGAACACAAATCCAATAGTAAAAAAAGCGAAGCATCTACTACCAAATATTTATATTTTTCTGAATTTAGACAACCACTAATCTAAATTTGGATACGTACTGAAAACTATAAGTAAGCTTTAAACAGTGAGCGAGATATTATTTATCGCATAGTAGAGCCATCAGTTATACACAAGCAGGGCCCCTAGTCAAAAACTAAAAAACGAAAAGACATATAGTAGAGCCATATATATACAAGCAGGGCTCCAAGTTAAAAACCCAAAACGAAAAGTCTTTCAGTAGAGTAATATTTGTTTTTTTGAAGTCTATTGAATAGATTCAAATAGTTCATTCCTGAAATTATGAGGAATCAAAATTGACAAAGTGACTAAATAGTTTTTGTTTTCATCCTATACCTTTACACGTTTTGATGTACTTAACATAAACATTAAAAAGGAATAAATATATCAATAAAAAATTAAAAAATATTACATAAATAGTTATATTCGAATAGTTAGTTAGTTAGTAGTTTTTTTCAAATACGTCCCGGTAGCCTCGGTTAGAGAGGGGCGCGAAGCGCGACCCGGGAGATGGCATGACGCCGCGGGGCAAGAGAGGGAGTGAGACTAGAAAAGCCGGAGACCACCAGTGGCAACAGGGAGCCCTTGCGTCGGCTGCAAACGGCATGCCGCGCCGCAAAGGGGGGAGTGAAAGGGGAGGAGGAGAGGCGAAGGCGAGGCATCGGCGCTGCTGTAGCGAAAAGCGGGAGCCCTTGCGTTGGCGGAAGCTGGCATGCGGCGCCGCAAGGAGGGGAACGGCAGGAAAGCAGGAGAGGCGGAAGCACCACCACAGAGAGGCGGAAGAGAGCGGGACAATGGACAGGGCAGACGGTAGGGCAGGCGGTAGACGGCATGAGGGGCGGAAGAGAGCGGGACATCCGATAGCGTAGATTGTACGGCAGGCGGAAGAGGGCAGGCTCTAGGGCATATTGGCCCTCCACCGCAAGACAGCAGTCACGACATCTGGCACCGAATAGGAGGTGGCGTACACAAGCTGATATGTTGGGCCGCACCGAAGAGAGATAGCAGCTCCCAGTCGTACGTAATTTCTCGTAATTACCTTCCACATATGTGGTAGGACGAAAAATGACAAAACAGCAGGAGGTGCTAGCGTCAGATAGATCGCACTCCGTACCGCGAGCCCTGAGAGAGAGGGAAAGAGAAGACGAGACGGAGAGAGAGAAATAATGATATTTATGATTTGCCAAATCAGATTTAAAAAAAGAACGGCCAGAAAATAGGATTAAAGGGGACCAAAAAAAGATGAGAAAAGCTCGTGACAAAGCGGCAGCAAGAACGGAACACCATACGAACTCATAATGTTGTCTAACCATCCATTTTTGCCGTAACCTCATGAAGTAATAAAGGGAGAAGGGAGGGAAAAAATCGGAAGGAGATGAATGAGGATAAGAAAAGAATGACGTACAACCACACAAACTAAAACAGACCCAGATGCGCAGAAACTAAGGATTCCATAAGACAGTTATAAAGGGGCATAAATAGGCTAGACCATGAAACAAAAGACCTACAAATTTAGAGAGAGAAAAAACCCAACAGAACGAAAAAACACTACGTCATTACCGTCGGCATCAACACCTTTATACAAAGGCTCTAAAGGATGCGTAACAGACGGTCGCTAAGAGACACCGCCGCGGACACATGCCATAGGGTTATCTTTTACTGCCGAACGAATCACGAATACAACTTCAGCACCACGGATCTCCTCTCTTACAATGCCTTCGTTAGGCCACGACCCCGCGCGGAATGAGATGACAGCTACTCTGTCTTCTCCTACGGCGAACAGCACGGCAACGTTCTAATGCACTACTTAAGCCAAAACTCCAGTTCCTATCATTAGATCTTCTATTCTTCAAAAAACTCTTGAATATACTCGCACAAAGACGCCTGATATCAAGCGAGGCATCGTTTATATTTGCGGAGTCTGCGACGATGTTGGAGAATTTCCCAATGATGTCGCGAGAGGAATTACTCTTTGTCGTTGAAGAAAACCTGGCCTCCCTCACATTCCTCTTAAACTCATTCACGGAGCGAAACCACTTTGTTGGTTTCCAATGACACCAGGCGGGTACATCATCGCCGCCCCCCAGACTCCTCCTGGGCTGTCGCGGAGGCCCAATAATACCTCTACCCCTAACTGTTTTGATGTCCGGAAAATCCCACCCCCTGACTATCGAGATGACTTACTGAAAAGCAAAACCCAGCCCCTGACTATCNTAAAAACTAAGGTTCTATTTGGATACATAATTAAAAAACTGCATGGAATTTTTATTCTATGGTTTTGGTCTAAATAAAATACAGAATCTTATAACTACAAAATTAATTTGAGTTTTGATTTTTAAGCTATTTGGATACAGATCATTCAATTCCACACTATTTATAATAATTAAATTTATACAATTTAAAAAATTAAAATTCAAAATTCAAAATTCAAAATTTAAAAACAAAATTATAAAAACTAAAAATCAAAACTCAAATTAATAATTTATAAATTTACATATTTATAAATTTACAATTAAAAATTTATGTTCAAATTTAAATTTTTGAAAATTAAAACTCAAAAATTAAATTATAATTTGAAAATTGAAAATGAAAGTTTGAATTTGAAATTTGAAATTTTTGTAAGTTGAAATTTGAAAGTTGAGTTTGGAAAGTTGAAATTTGAAAGTTGAAATTTGAAATTTGAAATTTGAAATTTGAACTTTTTGAAATTTGAAATTTGAAAGTTGAAATTTGAAATTTGAAATTTGAAATTTGAAATTTGAACTTTTTGAAATTTGAAATTTGAAAGTTGAAATTTGAAATTTGAAATTTGAACTTTTTGAAATTTGAAATTTGAAATTTGAAATTTGATATTTGAAATTTGAAAATTGAAATTTGAAAATTGAACTATTTGTAAGTTGAAAACTGTTTAAAATTTGAAATTTGATATTTGATATTTGAACTTTTTGAATTTTAAAATTTGAAATATAAAATTATAATTAAAAGTGCATTTTAAAATTTTAAAATTTAAAATCTAAATTTGTATTTTGAAATTTAAAATTTACAAATTGATACATCTTTGACAGTCCCAAATGGTGGGTTTTTTTTTATTTGGTTAAAGTAGAATGTAAATTTACTATATTTTTAAGAGTATAGTTATATATAACTATACTCCAAAAATTACGTTTTTTCCTATTTTTTTCCAAACGTATCATAGGATTATTTTTCTACCGGT
>NW_017892387.1:3836-4706 GCF_001540865.1 Ananas comosus | reverse complement strand
TATATTTAAAAATTCGTGTATATTTTGTTTTACAGTAAAATTAAAGTCTTGAGAAAAAAATTAACGCTTAAATACGAAAAAAAAAAAAATACTATCATCTAATGCACCAGGGTGTTAACTTGTCCACCATCTAAGGTACACTCTTTATTTCATCTTACAGTTCAATTTCATCTTACAAAATACAAAATTTCTCAACTAAAGTGAGATGAATCTCAACACGCCACAATTTTTTTTAAAAAAAAAAAAGAAAGAAAATGTGGCAGTATGAGGTTCACGAGCTGACGTGGCGAACCGGGTTTTTCTTCTGAAACGCGAAAGGCATTAACCAATCCCGTTATTGGGCCGTACCTTAACTTCTCCCCTGTCTTATTAAGGACCACTTAAAAATTCCTTAAAAAATAAAAAAAAAAAAACCTCCAACCCCACCTACCAATCAGAAGGTGGTCCACATCGATTGGACGCGTCCCGTGGGTCCCACATACTGGTCCCCAATAATCAATCTCCACGTCATCCGGAAGACGAATGATACGGGTGCTTTGTGTTCCCCACCGCCGAGTATAATATTATAATAATAATAATAATAATAATAATAATAATTGGTTAATTAAACCACGTTACGTAGTTTTGTAATTATTATTATTATCATTATATAACTATTATTACCGCAGTAAAATTTTATCCAGGAATAAAAGTGCTCTCAAATCCATGGCGTATACTCACACGCACGCACGTGCTACGCGGCGGGTGACGGCACGTACGGGGCCGCGACAGAGGGAAAAGCGCTTTTCCATGCAGCAGCAGCAGCAGCAGTACTCTATCGCCTTTTTTTCTTTTTCTTCTTTTTTTTCTTTTTTCCTTTTTTTTTTTTTC
>NW_017892387.1:0-770 GCF_001540865.1 Ananas comosus | reverse complement strand
TATATATATATATATATATATATATATATATTTTTATATATATATATATATATATATATATATATATATATATATAACCTCATATATAGTTGGACTCAGCAAGAGGGCTAACCTCATATATAGTTGGACTCAGCAAGAGGGCTGGGACGCCAATAAGGGGACCATAAAGAGATTTAGTTAATTTAATTTTATTTTTATTTTTTGAAAAAACAAGAAGAAAAGGAAAAAAAAAAAAGGTGGTGAATTTCACTTTCGTATCTAAAATTAGGCAAACATCTTTATCTCTCAGGTTTATCTCTCAGGTGGAGGAGGAATTCTACACTATCACACTTGTATCACATTATCAATGACAAGCCAATTACTTTTCTTCTTTTCAAACAAAAATATAATAAAATTATTTTTTTATAATCATGATGGAATATATATTTTTAATAGGAGATTTCTGATTGATTGATTACACCACGTCACCAATATACCTGTTGCATTCTAGAAAGGGGGTAGGCTACGAAGAAGACTCCTCGTAGACTCGCTCCTCAGTTACAACTTCTGTCACGGTTGTGGCTTCAGTTTGGGGAGTGAGTGAGTGGTGTGTGATCTGGGGCGAGTACTTTTGTACCTGTGTCCCGTGATCCTTAGCTCCTCAAGATTCGTGTGCATGATGTATCCTTTAAAATCACCAAAGTAGCATTATTAGGCCTTTATTTATTATGACGGTGTGATCATCTCTTGCATGGAGTGAATTGCCACAAAAATTTTATAGGCATCGTTTT
>NW_017892386.1:0-4707 GCF_001540865.1 Ananas comosus | reverse complement strand
GGTCTTCGGAACATCCTCCGACTTAATCTTCAATTGATGGTAGCCGGATTGGAGGTCAATCTTCGAGTACACTCGCGACCCCTATAATTGATCAAACAAGTCGTCGATGCGGGGTAACGGGGTAACGGATACTTGTTCTTCACCGTGACCTTATTCAACTCGCGGTAATCCACGCAAAGTCGAAAGGATCCATCCTTCTTACACACAAACAATACCGGGGCTCCCCACGGTGACACGCTCGGCCTAATGAATTCCTTGTCAAGAAGATCCTGCAACTGATCCCTCAACTCCCTTAACTCAGCCGGCGCCATGCGATACGGGGCCTTAGATATCGGCGCGGTCCCGGGAAGCAAGTCTATCATGAACTCGATTTCCCGGTCCGGCGGCATCCCCGGTAACTCTGCCGGAAACACATCCGAAAACTCTCGCACCACCTCCAACTCCTCCAGAGCTGGCACTACTCGGTCGACTTCCATAACGGTCGCCAAGTAAGCCATACAACCGCTATTGACTAGCTTCCTCGCTCTTGTCGCCGACACCGTCGCGGCGAAACACGAACTCTTGCAAGCTCGATACACGAACTCCTCGTGTCCTGGCTCCCGAAATGTGATCACTCTAGACTTGTAGTCGATAGACACAATACTTCGAGAGCCAGTCCATGCCCAAAATGACATCGAACTTTTTTAACCTCTTTAGCACTAACAGGTCGACCGGCATAATCCAGTCACCTACTTGTACTGGGCACGCCAAACACCGCTTCCTAACAAGAAATGCTCGTCCGGGTCCTTCTACACGCCACATACTCTCCCCCAGACTAATCTCAATACCATGCACTTGTGCAAATGATCGGTTCACGAATGAGTGAGAGGCGCCAGTATCAAAAAGAGCTCTCGCTCGCACACCATTAACCAAAACCATACCTGCCACTACATTTGCGTTCCTCGGCTTCGGTGGGCTCCACCTCTTGTACTTGAGCGGCATACATCCTTCCACTTGGAGCCGATCGTGCAGGTTCAGGTTGACGTGGGGCCGCCGCACGTCCGGCCGATGGCGCAGCAGGTGGCATGGCATAACGAGCCGGAATTGCCGGGGCCGATGCAATAGACGGGGCAGGCAAAGCCCCTCCCTGAGGGCAGTCGCGTGCGATGTGCCCTGCTTGCCCACATCTAAAACATCTTCCTCGGCGCTGCTCGCATACACCCGGTCGATGGTCACCGCCACAAAAGATACACCGCTGCGCTCCGCGACCCTTCGGTTGCGCTCGTGGGTACTTCGGGGGCCTTCTGGAACTCGACTGTCCAGCCGAACCACCGCCAGGTCGCTTCTTTCCCTTGTCCTTCTCGAACGCCTCACGGTCCTCACGCTCGCAGGCGTTCCCGTGCTCGACCCATAAGGCACAGTCCAAAGCCTCCGCAAGAGTATGAAATTTGAAGGCGTGTACCAACCGAAACACGCCGGGTCGGAGTCCTCTCACGAAGCAATCTGCTCGGTCTTGCTCCGTTGTCGCCACGTCCGGAACGCAGTTCAGAAGATGTGTGAACTCACGCTCGTACTCCCGAACCGTACGGTTACCCTGCTTAAGCTTCCTGAAGTCTTCCCGCATCTTTCTCTTGTCACTGTCGGGAAAGTACTCCACAAACATCAATCTTCGAAACTCCTCCCAATCGATCGGGGGAAGATCTGGAGATCGATCCTGCTTCACTCTTTTCCACCACACCCTGGCCCGCTTGTCGAAACAATGAGCGGCCAAATTCACCTTGTCCCGCTCTTCGGTATAAATGTCCTCGAACAAGGTCTCCATCGAGGCCAACCAAGTCTCCACCGTCCAAGGATCAATCACCTCTCCATCGAATGTAGGCGAGTGGAACTTCGTAAACCTTGTGAGAGCCGTGTAGCCACGCTCTCGCTCTGCCTCCTCAGCCGCTGCTCTGGGCGTAGGAGATTTAGACGCCGCAGGAGGAATATCCACCGATGGGGGTTGCGCCGCCACGGAACATATGGTACTACATAGCTGCAAGAAATAGAACGGGGTCAGATCAAACAAACACTCTCGACCCAATCAACGAAAGTCTAGAAGGCGGCCCCTGTTTCTCCTCAAAATTATGTCGTCTGCAGCCAACATAATTTTTCTGGACCGAAACAGCAACTCCTTCAATCACTCCCTCCGCTCCAGGAGGGGTTAGAATAGTCAATCAGTGACTTTCGCGATAAATCACTCCTCTCGCGTCTTGCTTTCCTAAGGTTTGCCAACTTAAGTTTCCTAGGTCCCAACGACCTAATACAAAGCTCTGATACCAACTTAATTTGTCACGCCCTGGATATCCCGTTCCCCGGGCACGCCGACAAATCCGCCGTATACAAAAGAATTTCTCCTGTATAAGAAGCGATAGCTGTACCTGTAAAACATACAATACTACAAATAGTAGTATAGAGCTGCTAGAAAATAAACAGGTAAACAAAAGTAAGTTCCATAGACATACGAATACCCAGGTACAAAAGGCTCACTCTAGTGAGTTACATAAGCTGTATGTACATGAACTGCAAAACCACTCTACCTGGAGATGGTAACCTCTCGAACTGCAGCAAATAGGAAAGGGCTCTAACTGGTAACGCCCTTGCCACGATTGGTCTCAGAGGAAGCAGCCGCCGGAACAGTAGGCTCTGCAAAAAAAGGGCTAACAACTAGGCGTGAGAACTACTGTAAAAACAAGTAATCCTCAGTGGGTACCGCCCTCAACATCATCGGTCCATCCACTATGTCTACAGAAGGGATCAAAGATAGTAGAAGAATGCTGGAAGGAAATCTACAACTACAAGTCACTACACTATCACGATCTATACTAACCAACTGTAGAAAATGTCAATGCTGACCCAATCCAACTAGGACTGTAAGCATACCCGTCCCTGAGACTGTGAACACACCGGTCCCACCCGGTTGTGACTATACACCTACCTCCACCCTAAGCGGTCCGTGGAGAGCAAATCCAACCTGCACGAACGACACACACGCAAAAGCGTAACGCTCGTCTCCGGAATGGCACTCGTGGGAGATACCCAACCGAGTATGCAGCGTATCTCTATCGAGCTCTCTCACAAGCCAAAATCCAGTAACCGAGTCTAACTGGTCTAACCATCAACATGTCACGTGCCCTCAGCACAATCTGACGCCAAAACGGCAATATGGGTCCACCGTCAACTCCGACGGCACCCAACAGTCCGGAACAATCTGAACGCTACTGTAAAAATACGCTAGGCATTCTAGCACGAGCGTAACTAAAATCTAAACTACCTGAAGTATCCACCATACCGATACTGCGACGATACAAAATTACAACGGCTTCTAGAGCTAAATCAGGTAGTTTAAGCATATGACAGGTCATAATTGTTGTTTTCTCCTAAGTCAAATTCCAGTCCAACATGTGCTAGTAGATACATGCAACGAGGAAGCTCCAATTCAGATTTTACATGGAATATGCCAAAATTCATGAACTGAGCAAAATCTATCAACACAACAACACATGTCGACCAACTATACACTTAGAAGACAAATCGACGATTAACCCACCTCGATAGCTAATCCCAATCTGGCGCGACGTTGAGAACGACAGAATCGCACCTTCGCCCGGCCTCCTCGCGATGCTACGACGACGAAGACACGCTCGAACGGCACCGCGGCACGACGTCGACGAAACTCGAACTCCACCCGAGCTCTTCCTTGCTCGGCCGATGCTAGAGAGAGAGGGGAGAAGAAGCAGGTAGAATACTCTCTCTCAGCCTCTCTACACATGTAAATAGCGAAGGGGTGGAGTGGTGACACGTACGAGGCACGGAATTACCAAAAAGCCCCTTACCTACTCAGGTGTACGGGTACACGGGCAAATGTAGCGGTACAAATGGCAACCCGAGAGCAGCTGCGCAAAATCTGTCGAAGTGTACCGGTACACCCCTGATGTTGTACCGGTACAGAAAGTGTACCGGTACGCCTTGATGGTTGTACCGGAACAACAAGTAGAAAATCTACTGTTTATTTATTCCAATGCCAAGTCCTGCTCTCGCGTCCCGGCTGAGTCCGTTTTGCGTCTATTTCGCACCAACGCGACTCGGACTTGTTCCGACACTCTCCAGAGCTGTCGACAAGCCTCAACTGCTGTACACCAGGGATACCACAGTAAACAAATAAAGGTTACAAGATTATTTCATTCAAGCGTTTTGGAGACTTCTACAACGAATAAGGATGACTAATTTTTTATTTTGTCGTGATCAAATTTGTAATTATGAGGAAACTCATTTAGTTTCATATCAAATGTGTTATTTGATTTGTAATATATATATTAC
Source organism: Ananas comosus (assembly GCF_001540865.1). Classification (NCBI taxonomy): domain Eukaryota; kingdom Viridiplantae; phylum Streptophyta; class Magnoliopsida; order Poales; family Bromeliaceae; genus Ananas; species Ananas comosus. The sequence continues at coordinate 372 of NW_017892386.1, read as the reverse complement.
AAGTTTTGATAGTCTTATGCTATACATGAGGTTTTTAGTATTTATGGTTGTTGTCCATTTTGACTATCAATTGAGTGAAAAAATTGTGAGTACTATAGAACTAGTAGAATTTCTTATTATAGTTGTAATTATTTTTTAAAATAGATTCGATTATTACCGATTAATCATAATTTTTTTAAATAATAATTAATTAATGTTAACATAATAAATATTTTTACTAATAATTCAAAATACTATTATACGTGATTGTTTAGTAACATTTGATTATTATTAACTGTGATTATAATAATCAATAAAAAATTAATAATATTGTAATTAGTTAATATCAAAATTTATAATTAATGAAATTTTTTATTTAATTTAAAATATAAT
>NW_017892385.1:0-4710 GCF_001540865.1 Ananas comosus | reverse complement strand
CGCTGGAGAAGCAGCTACGGCGCCAGGGCATCAGCGGCAACCCTTACAGGCTCCTCTACGGGGATGTGAAAGAAGAGATAGGGGCCATCAAAGAAGCGTGGTCCAAGCCCATCAACCTGACCCACCAGATCGTGCCACGTGTCGCGCCGTTTATCTATCAAACGGTCCAGAAATACGGTATGATTCAGTCTCCTGTGGTATACATGATCTTGCCACCTTTGATTCCTTTATATGGTTTTGTCAAAATATTTAGTAGTTCACGTGGCATCCTCTCCCGTAATAAAAGGCTTGTCATTACGGCTCAATCTTTTATGCAGTGAAAGTTTCAAGCTTTTTTGCTTGCCAAATATTAAGCTAGAGATATATAAAGTGCTAAAAGGAAAATTAAAAGAGAAGCCAAACAAAAACTTAGCTTATATTTTAAACTGCATCAATTTTTGATTTATTGATTGTGTGTTGGGAACCGGATGGATCGTTCATCATGCACTACCAATAAAGATGTACGAAAAAAATTAAAAAAAGTCGAACGAATGATAAAAAAAAATAAATATAAAAAATAAGTTAATATTTACGTGATTCGATAATTACCTACGTCCACAGAAACAGCAAGAGAAATATATTTTACTATACGAAGAAGCAGAAATATAAGCTTACACTTTATATCTTCTCCGATAAAAAATTAAGAGCTCTATAGTCTCTTATTTCAACGAAAATTCTAAAAAAATATTGATTTTTTTTTTCGTAAAAATCAAGAAGACCAAATTAGAGAATATAAAAAAGTTCTGACTAAAATCCTTTATGTCGTTTCTTTAAAATTTTCGAACCGTTCAAATAATTGGTCGAGAACCGCTACTCCGCCACCGACTTCAATTCCGTTGCATGCGATGCTGCCAAGCACCTTCTCTTCTCTCGACGTCGTACAGACTCAAGAGAACTTGCCACCACAAATTAATTAATAAGTCTCTCTATATCCCATACGACCCTACCATGCATGGTTATATAATGCATTAGCCGGTCAACAAGTCAGACTAGGGATTCTAATTCAATCCATCCGGATTACAATAGGGCCAAATTAAAATCTAACTAAATCTTCTCTTGGACTCCACCAATAACCATTAACCTCAAGATCTATTGATATATTCTGTAGATCCGGTGCATGGATCAAACCAATAAAAAAAGAATGTATATCTTCAACATTGTGCTCTCAAACTTCTGCTGAAGTGTGAAGCTAAAATAAATTTCAGCTGAAAAAAGTGGTTTTAATTTGTAGCAACTGCTTCTACTGCTGCTATACTCAAACAATAGTCTGCATGTCCGGAGAGCCAAACATGCATGCATACTCTGTCTAAATCTGCCGTTCAATTGACTGATCTCTGATGCGATGAATGATGTATCCTCACAATCACAGGGAAAACGAGCATTGTGTGGGTCGGGATGACTCCGAGAGTGATCATATGCGAGCCGGAGATGATAAGGGAGGTGCTGACGGACAAGCTGGGGCAGATTCAGAAACCGCCGGTGAACCCTCTTGTCCAGCTTCTTGCGATGGGGGTGGTGGCTCTCGAAGGAGAGGAATGGGCTACGCGGCGGAGGGCCATTATCCCGGCTTTTCATCTTGAGAAATTAAAGGTGCTATTACAACTCTAATTCATACTCTAATATACACTGCTCTCTGTAATCTAATACGAGTATATAACTGATCCTTATAATAGAAACTAGTTCTTACACCACAGTACAGCATCCCCACACTCTATAGTGCATCTAATCTCATACAAGAATCCTTCCAATGCTTAATTCTCATTGAACATGCGCTCCGTTTCTTTGATTACAGGGGATGATTCCGGCTTTCCTAACCAGTTGCATTGACATGGTCAAGAAGTGGCAGGACTTGGTGAGCAAATCCAACGGATCTTGTGAGATAGATGTCTGGCCCGAGTTGCAGAATCTGACCGGTGATGTCATCTCTCGAACTGCCTTCGGAAGCAGCTATCAGGAAGGAAAGAAGATATTCGAACTGCAAAAAGAGCAAGCCGTGCTAGCACTCGAAGCTCTGCGGTCTCCTTATATTCCCGGCTTTAGGTACTTAATTATGATCAGCACATTCATATGCCATAGTACCCATAAGAAACCGTATTATCGTATTCCATATATAGAGAAGTCGAAACAATTGGGATATATATTTCAGAGATTAAGCAATTATAGAATGAACGGTCGATTCAAAGCTATCAATTGCTTCTCTTTCAGAAAAAGTTTTCATTTTGTGAAAATGTATCTTAATTGTTGGTCTAGTTGTTTTGATGATCGATTCAACTCTGATTGAAAAGATAGATATCGGTTCTGTTTCATCTCTTGAATGTCTTCGCTTCAGGTTTCTGCCAACAGCAAAGAACAGGAGGAGAAAGTGCATAAACAAACAAGTCAACGGCATGCTACGAGAAATGATCGATAAGAGGTTGAGTATGATGAGAAGCGGGGAATCCATCGGCGACGACTTGCTCGGCTTGCTGCTGCAGCTAAGTAGCGTGAACAACAGCGAGGGCTACGGCATCACAATAGAGGATGTTATAGAGGAGTGCAAGCTATTCTACTTCGCAGGCCAAGAGACCACCTCCGTGTGGCTCACATGGACTTTGGTTCTCTTAGCCAATCATCCAATGTGGCAGCGGAGAGCGAGGGAAGAAGTTATTGCAGTTTGTGGGAGAAACAAACNGGTTTCTGCCAACAGCAAAGAACAGGAGGCGAAAGTACATAAACAAACAAGTCAACGGCATGCTAAGAGAAATGATCGATAAAAAGTTGAGTATGATGAGAAGAGAAGAATCCGTCGGCGATGACTTGCTAGGCTTGCTGTTGCAGCTAAGTAGTGTGAACAATGCCGAGGGCTACAGTATCTCAATAGAGGATGTAATACATGAGTGCAAGCTATTCTACTTTGCCGGCCAAGAGACCACCTCTGTGTGGCTCACATGGACTTTGGTTCTCTTAGCCAATCATCCAATGTGGCAGCGGAGAGCGAGGGAAGAAGTTATTGCAGTTTGTGGGAGAAACAAACCCGATTTTGAGTCCATTGGCCGCCTTAAGATCGTAAGAAAAAACGCTTTCGTTTCGACAAAATTTTCCTCTTTTTTCATTACTAAACATTATACAATTTTTTTTTCTGTATCATGCAGGTTACTATGATACTTTATGAGGTTCTAAGGTTATACCCTTCGGGGGTCTCTCTGCTTCGTACTACGGTGAAGAGCACTAAACTAGGAGGGTTCGTCTTTCCTGCTGGCGTCCATCTTTTGCTGTCGGTGATTCTTGTACATCACGATCGTGAATTGTGGGGGGAGGACGCTGAAGAGTTCAACCCGGAGAGATTTTCAAATGGGATTTCAAAGGCATCGAAAGTTCCGAACGCGTTCTTTCCGTTCGGATGGGGCCCGAGGATCTGCTTGGGCCAGAGCTTTGCTTTGATAGAAGCGAAAATGGCTTTGGCCACTATTCTGCAGCATTTCTCTTTTGAGCTCTCGCCTACGTATGCTCATGCTCCCTACTCTGTTCTAACTGTGCAGCCACAGCATGGCGCTCAAATCATTCTACACCAACTCGAAGAAACTTGTTATTAGGCTTGTAATGTTTCAATCTAAAATGTGTCTATTGTATCTTTCACTGTGTTAAGGAGGAGGCAAATTATCTTTTTTAATAAGAAATGTACCCAGTTGATGATCGAGTTGTAGTTTTTTTTTTGTTCTGTCGACAGGATAGTAGCATGCTACAACATTGTTTATTATTTTAAAAAATAAATTTAGTTAAAAATAATAAAATAACTAAATTTTGATCTTAAAATTTTGCAGACCAATCAACAAGTCTTATATGAATCGCATGTTTTTTTTTTAAGAATAAGTAGCATGCTACCTGCTTTAATCATTAAAAGAGTGAATTAGGCTACAGGAGTAAGACAACGAGGGCCTCGTGAACACGAAAAAAAAAAAAAAAAAAAAAAAAAAAAAAAAAAAACATGCGAGATCGCTTGCCACTGTGCTTGAATTGTGGTTACGCGCCACTTCGGTGAGATCGCGCTTATGTACTGGTGCTCACGGTGTTCAATTCTTGGAGATTTAATGTAACTTAATTAATGCATAGTTACAACTCACATAGTTGGCTTGAAGCAATGGCTAAAGAACAAAGATGGTGTAAGTCAGAGGAAAAACAAATCAAGTTAATCTTATGGGGATTGATAATTTTGACTTGAAACAGTTACTAGCTTGCTATTAATTTTCTTTGAAATTCTTTTAATTTTATTTTTAAAATCTTTTTTAAATTTTGTTTTATTATGTATAAATAAATTAACCCAGCGTGTTGCTCAGTATAAACCTTATCGTGCCATGTCATGAAGGAAGTCTACTATACAGCAGTCACATTATATTATCTATATCCATCTAATTATATTTCTTAATTTAAAAAAAAAACGTATAATAATAATAAAAATATTTTTTTAAAAAATCGTATTGGAAAGGAAGAGTTTTAAAAAAGTAATTTAATTAATTGGAGAAATAGAACTGTTGTACTATAGAATTTATTATTATTATTTCATGTTATGGGCCAGCTACACGTGGCCTAATTGAGAGCCGTGACGGACTTGCCGGCCTTTATTTTAATTCATATTAAGGAGTCGCCGGATGTCACATCTCACGTCAAGGTGTGCAATAATAAGTGGTTAGATTC
>NW_017892384.1:4289-4719 GCF_001540865.1 Ananas comosus | reverse complement strand
GAGCCTGATGTTGTGGCAGGTATGGTTCTAATCAATGGAGTTTGCTCCAGAGTTATGTTCGATACGGGTGTCACGCACTCATTTATTAGTAGAGCATTTGCACGCATGCATGACATACCCATAGAAGCAAGTGGCAAGTGGCGAGTGGAGGGTCCTGAGTCGTCGTTTAATACCTACACGGAATGCTCGTCATGCCCAGTATAAGTGGGTGACTGGATAATGCCCATCCGGATGTTGGAACTCACTAAACTAGAGGCATATGATGTCATTTTGGGCATGGACTGGCTCTCAAAGTATTACGCCACGATCGATTGTAAGAATAAATCGATCACCTTTCGGGAGCCAGGACAGAAGGAGTTCGTTTATCGAGCTTGTCGGAGTTCTTGCTTCGTCGCGACAGTATCGGCGACGAGAGCTAGGAAGTTGGTCA
>NW_017892384.1:0-2912 GCF_001540865.1 Ananas comosus | reverse complement strand
CAAACACCCCTAGGGCTGGAGATGGAGCGACTGGACCTCGAAGTGGTCGCTCCCGAGGTCCCGGCTCAGCTGATGGCGCTCGTTATTCAACCGACCTTATTGGAGAGGATCAAGAAATTGCAACCCACAGATCCGAATCTCCAAAAGGTGCGGCGCAACATCGAGGAAGGACGAGATGGCGATTTCACTGTGGACGCCGGTGGCGCGCTTCAGTTTCGAAACCGGTAGTGCGTGCCCGAGAATGAAGAGCTTCGCGAGCTGATCTTGCAGGAAGCCCACCGGTCTCCATACGCGGATCACCCGGGCGGCACCGAGATGTATCATGAGTTGAGAGCACTCTATTGGTGGCCGGGGATGAAGGCTGATATTGGGCGCTTCGTGGCGAAGTGTTTGACTTGTCAGCAAGTAAAGGCGGAGCGCCGGTTTCCAGCGCGGAAACTTCAAAGTCTACCTATCCCCGTCTAGAAATGGGAGGACGTATCTATGGACTTCGTCGTTGGCTTACCTTGCTTAATAGGGGGTCACGACGCGATCTGGGTGGTTGTGGATCGCTTGACAAAGTCAGCGCACTTTTTACCGATCCACACCACCTGGGCGGGAGATAAGTTGGCGCAGGTATATCTTGACGACGTAGTGAGGCTACACGGGGTGCCGAAATCGATTGTACCGGATAGAGACCCCAAGTTCACTTCACATTTCTGGAAAAGCCTACAGGAGGCCCCTGGCACGCGGCTCGATTTCAGCACCGCATTTCATCCCCAGACAGACGGACAAACTGAAAGAACCATTCAGACTCTGGAGGATATGTTGCGAGCGTGTGTCATCGATTACAAAGGAGGTTGGTGTAAGTATTTGCCAATGGCCGAGTTCGCCTACAACAACAGTTATCACGCTAGTGTGGAGATGGCACAGTTCGAAGCTCTTTATGGGCGGAAGTGCCGCTCTCCCATTTATTGGAGTGATGTGGGCGAACGCACGGAATTCGGCCCCGACGTGTTGCGGGAGGCAGAAGTAAAGGTCCGCCTTGCTCGCAAGCGGTTACTCACGGCGCAATCTCGACAACAGAGTTACGCGGATAGGCGCCGACGGGATTTGGAATTCGCGGTGGGCGACCGCGTCTTCTTGAAGGTCTCGCCTATGAGGGGTGTAAGGCGATTTGGAGTTCGGAGAAAATTGAGTCCCCGATATATTGGCCCCTATGAGATCTTGGAGCGGATTGGGACGGTGGCTTATCGGCTCGCGTTGCCGCCAAAGCTTGCGGATGTGCACAACGTATTCCACGTCTCCAATTTGCGCAAGTACATACCTGATCCCGAGCACGCAATGTTGTATGAACCACCGGAACTTCAGGAGGACCTAAGCTACGAGGAGTTTCCGGTGGCAATTACCGCTCGTGAAGTGCGCAAGTTAAGGAATCGAGAAATTCCTTATGTTCGAGTCCGGTGGAGCAATCATGATGATCGCGAAGCCACCTGGGAGCCGAGGAAGAGATGAAGGCGAATCATCCTCACTTGTTTGAGGATTAAATCGAGGTACGAGCTTACAAATTGAGGTTCTAATTAAGTCTTGTAATGTTGAGTTCGTTTCGAGGACGAAACTCTTTTAAGGTGGGGAGGATGTAAGGAAGTGAATCCTCGAAATCCGAGGATTTGGCTTCGAACGGAATCGACTGTTTGTCGAGTGTGTAGCCTTCGGAAAGCCCGAGGGTGATTATAATGCATAAAGTGCATTAAGGAAGGGTCCACGAGAGCACCAGTGCAAAATCTGCACTGGAGCAGAAATGCTCTCGGGGACCGGTCCCTGGCGGGAAGGGACCGGTTCCATTAGGCTCGGCTGCAGGGGTCTCTGATGAGACCGGTCCCTGGCAGGTAGGGACCGGTTCCCGAACGTAGGCCCAGCAAGAATTGGCCGAAATTTGGCTAAGTTCCGAGAATGCAGCTCTCGAGAATCGGTCTCTCGGACAAGGACCGGTCTCCCGGGTACCGGTCTCTCAGGCAAAGACCGGTTCCCGAACGCGAAATCCCCTCTGCTCGGAATTGCATGTCACGCCCCGAGACCGATGCCAATTTGGCCCGACCCGAGCACGTCAAACAGACGCCGAACGGACAGAGTTTCCCCTGTTCGCCCAAGGCTCATCACATGTACAAAATTCAAACAAGAATTGCACTAGCGGAAACATACACAAACGGCTTACACGAGGGTAAGCAATAGCCATTAGTGAAAGAAAAAGGAAATTAAACATTCATAACGTAATATATTCGTTTTGGATCATATACATGCATCCAGTAAATTAACGATTTCCTTTAGCATTCATTACATAAATTTCATCATTTCTTTCTTAATCAATTTACCTGCAAAAAGACTTTCACATCTCTTTTTTACATTGCTAATCTCCAAATACAAAAGATGATAAGGGTGTTTGTAACAAAATGTACGCAATTTGGTGGCTCTTACCTAAGGCCCGATACCTTTACCTCGTCGCGTCGCGGCGGCTCGCTCGTCAATCCCGACTCTGTGGAAAGTCAGTGGGGTGAGAACTACAACAATGTTCCCAGGGTTCCGGCCTCAAACATCACCGGACTTTCCCACTTAGGACTAACTCAGGCATAAAGAAAGAAAAGAATGTGTGATAGTAAACCAATCTATAACATAATACTAATATGCCTGAACAATTAAGCAAGAAGTATGCTCAAACATTAGAATAGATCAGATTATGCATAGCTCATTCGTTTTCTTCTGACTTTACTTGTACTTTGGTTCTTTATTCTCTGCTCTTGTTCTTGTTCTTTTACATCTCAAGCTAACCCGGGGTACTGCCCGCTTTAACTTGTTCACATTAAGTCCATCATCGCAGGAACTCTCACCAGCCTAGGACGCTGTCTTTCGGTCACTGCCAACCCGGATGCATAACT
>NW_017892383.1:2463-4728 GCF_001540865.1 Ananas comosus | reverse complement strand
GCCCCTTTAGGAAGTAAATGCCCAAAAGAAGAGGGGGAAAAAATTACATAAAACTATAATGCGTATACAACCAAAGAAATGAAGTTCATTGTAGATTACGCTCCGTAAAAGCAATCGATGTTTCATACAAATGGTCGTCCAAGATAACTAAATATAAAGCACACGAATGGATTAATGAATTGTACGGTAAGTAATTCGTAAGTTGCAACAACTATAATCAAACTATGGCGAGTTTTAGATCTACCCATCGGTCGATTTCTCCGTGACACTGTTAGCCGTCGAAGTTGGATTTTCGGAGACCGTGCTCTGGCTGCTGTCCAGCATCACGCAAATCCCCCTTTTCACTTCTTTATCATATATAACACAAGTTAAATTAAATAGATCAATAAATAAATAAGAAGTAATTGCATCTCACTTGAAACATCCTATAAATAGCTACATCGAATTCCTAATACTCCTCCCCTTTTATATCAAATTTTCAGATAAAAAGTTAGTGATATATATATATATATATATGTGTGTGTGTGTGTGTGTGTGTGTGTGTTTGTGTGTGTGGAGAGAGAATGAAGTGGAGGGTTGGGGGACAGGTGTCAACTTAAGGTTTCCCCAACCCTCCTTTAATGTAATAGAAGAAATAGAAAATAGATTAGTGGGTATGCAATTTGTTCCAAAAGTAGCGAATGTAAACATATGGACTCAACCAATTGCATATTGGCCTAACATTGATCCAATAAACCCCAATGGACCAAACAACTTGGGTTAAGGTAGGAATTATTTCAAATTGGCCCATTGGCTCTATGGTGCAAAATAAGTGATGGGCATGTAATTTACTGAAATTAGATTCTTAATACAAAACATCGACATGTTTATTCCATCACATATACACACTCTAGAGAGAGAGACACTTCTACACCTCTGGGTGTCAGATGAAGGACATATTAACAAATTTGAAACTGAAGGATTAACGATCAAAGTTGAGCCTTAATATTTTTTTCCTTTTTTTTTTTTTATAAAGTGTGCTTTTTTACCTATGCAAATTTTCGCTGATTTAATTCAGAATACCTACTCATGCTCAACTGGAAAACAAAAAAAAAGACATTAATCTAATCGCAAATTCACCGTTAAGATATTGAGTAGTCTCATATTGGTTATAATAATATCAAGAACCGATCCGTCCTATATATACAAAGTAAGTAGCTTCTGTAGCTATCAGTTTAAGCTTTTAAATTATAAAGTAATTTAAATTGATTATATGTTATTGAAACCACAACTCGGTAGTGCAATTGGGCCATTTTCATATATAATTTAAAAAATACATTCTCTTTTATTGTAATCAGATAGACTAACAATAACAACGACGACCACGACCACGACGACAACAACAAAAGTGATACACATAACACTTGCGGGTGGAAAAGAAAAAATAAGCACTTGGGGAAAATTATAAAAGCAAATAATCAACTTAATCAAACTGATCAAATCTCCACACTTAAACACCTAAGAAGAGTTGATCCTCCTGCAATTGGTCCGGACCTCGCCCTCCAATCCCGTCAACGGCGTGATATTCCCCATCTTGATCATCGACTTGGCGAAGTGATCGTAGAATATGCCGATGTTCGCGGCGTACAGCTCCACCAGCTGCCTCGTAGTCGCGCTTTTCGTGAACAAAATTTGGTCTGAGTTCAGCAGGCCCTTGCCGACCAAAATGTTCTTGTAATAGTAGTTGTCGAACTGTGCGGGGCTGACGTAGTCGAGCGGGAAGAGGTTGTCGTCGCTGCCCGATCGCGGGCAGCCCCACCGGAGCTGCATGGCGTACGACTCGTCCAGCGTGCTGTCGGCTAAACCGTTGCCCGACTGGTTGTACAGACGCTGGCGGAAGCTGGTGCAGCGCGAAAATCCGATAGTGTGAGCACCTGCAGTTGTTTTCATCACAACATACACTTGTTATGCATCAATTCACATTGATTGATTACCAGACAGCATCCTTCCGCGCGAGGATACCCCCGTTTGGCAGCGCTCTGCTGCCATACCGCGGCTTAATGGTCGTCGATGACTCGAAACTTCCCTTCGCCGAGTTCTTGTTGGCTTCGACCCCTTCTCAAGCTCCACGGCATGCTCCCTACTTAGCTGTTCGCAATAGTATGGGACGCGTATGCACACCCCTATTTTATATATAAAAAATATAACTACGTAGTAATTACCTAAAAAAATAAAAACAAAATCAAACAAATAATTATTAATTAGAAGCATGCACTTAACATACAC
>NW_017892383.1:0-2438 GCF_001540865.1 Ananas comosus | reverse complement strand
AATTATTTCATTCAGGGTGTGTTGTAAATTTGACGATGTTGAATTCGGGCCCGGCCATCGGAAGGGCCGTTAATTGTCTTTTCGGGCTGAATCTAACAAGAAAAACTTAACTCGATCTAAAATTGCCTGAGTAACTATTCAGAAGATTTTGTTTCTTATCATGTTGATTTTAGATTAGCGAGAGTGAAAAAAGACTCACGCGAGAGCGACGACGTCGACGAAGCACGTCGAGGCCTGGCGCTTGACTTAGGTGAGATGGGTGGGAGGGTGTTGTTCACGGGCTGGATGTCGTTGTTGGATCGCCTTAAGCTCAGGCCCAACCGAGTCCTCTCCACCCAGTGGGAACTCCCAGTTTGGCCCCGGGCTATATCAAATTTTGTTTTGCTATAATATTGTAATAGTAATAGACTACAGATGTTATTATGGAGGACATTCTGTTGGTTATAAGTTTTGTAAATATTTTACTTTACCATTAATCTGATTTTGCTTCTTAAATAATAATTTAAGAAATTACAGAGCAGAACTTAAAAAAATTTATACGAATATACTTTTGGCTCTAAAACAATGCTGTCCGTCCCCTTGTGTGCGTGAGTCTTCTGTGACACACACACACACACACACACAACACACCAAGTATTTTGTAATTCGCAATTACATCAATGAATGAATTTGTGGTGAATAATTATATAAAAAAGTTACTTAATAGAGTGTGACACAAAATTTTTGTTAAGGGTTAATTAGTAGTTGCAGTAGTACCATTAATTTCAATGTTTAGTAATATTTTGAGGGGTAAACGTTGGTTCCTCGGAAAAGCGTGAAAAATTATTTTTTGAAAAAAAAAATTTCTTGAAGAACAAATTAAGACACTTTTATACAATTTTTACTTTCTGAATAGAAAATTTGGAAATAAAAAAAATTATGCTACTCTTTTATAAAATTTGGCGAGATCATTTTTAGAAAAAATTACTTTTTCTAAAAATCAGGTGGAGAGAAAAATTACTTTCTACAAATAGCGTTGATTATTAATTTGTTTCAATTAAGTTTCTACTGTAAATAAATATATATGTCCACTAAATTGGACGAAAATTGCCACGTGGTGATCGATGCTACAGTTTTTGTAATGAAACATAGGAATTCAATGGAGAAAATTAAAAAAGTCATGGATCATAGATTCATAGTGAAAAATTGAATAAAGATAATTAAAAGGCTATAAATGGTTAATTTATGTGCAATATATTAATTAACCCAAATTTGAGGTTCATGTATGTATGATGAATATATTATACTAGCTAGCTACAAACTAAACCAAGGGCATAATATATAATTGTCATAATTTTTTTTGCTCATTACAAAACTGAAATGACTAAAATGCCCTTACACAGCAAAGATAATTACTAATTCTCCTTAGGGTGCGTTTGGTTCGAGCTATCTTTTTAAGATTCCTAATAATTCAATTGGAATAAAAAAAATATGGCACTGCACACTAAATAATTTAGTTGGTAATATTGAATTTACTTGGGAATGAGATTTATCCCAAAGTACTAATCTCATTTTCTTGAGAGAGGATGAGTATCCTCATATTAATGGATTGAGATAATCATAATATGTCTAATCTTTTTTTTTTCTTCCTACTCACCGGCTAGCTGGTATTATTTTTCTTTACACTCTAACCTCATATCTCTCTAAACTTATTTTTTTCTCTTTCTAAACTAAGCTCTCTCTCCCCTTTTTTTTTTTTCTAAAATCTCAACTCTCTCACTCCCTCTAATCTCGATTTTATTTCTCTCCCCATTTTTTTAATTATGCTCTCTCTAACCTATGTTCTCTCTTCGTTTTTTCTAAAAAGTGTTGAAATTTTTGATAGCATTATCTAAAATTAATTAAAAAAAATTAATTAATTGTATATTTTTTGTAAATTTAAATAACATGATTAAATAATATGACCTTGCGAACCAAACACAGAAATGTCACATTTTTAGTAATAGAATGAATAGGAATAAGATTCTCAAACATCTTTCTATTCCTAGTAATCTTTCATAATACAAACCAAACGCAACCTTAATGTAATACATTATGTATATATATATATGTATATATATATATATATCATGAGGATGGAATATTCAAGTAATTTAATTAGAAATGTAACCAAACTAACCTTAACAAAGCAGTCATGGAAATGCAGCCTCAGCAAGGAAGCGGCCATTCTCGGCTCCTTGGCGACGGCCTTCGCCACCATCGACCACACGATCTCCTTCACCTGCGGGCACGATTTGTCGTAGTATTCGGGGCAAAGATACCCACCACCCAGGCTCAGAGGAGCCAAAGAGAGAACCATTAACACAGCTACAATGCCACTCATGGAGAGAGCCATTTAATATTATTCTCTATATAGAGCAAGTGTGATGAAACTTGTATGTATATGTATATATATATAT
>NW_017892382.1:3528-4730 GCF_001540865.1 Ananas comosus | reverse complement strand
GTCACATAATGTCGAATGACGGATCTGTGTAAACTATAATCATCCGTCGGCACTAGCCGGCAATCCCACCCTTTAGGGTATACCGACCTCAAAGGTCATCGAACGACAGGAGTCACGGAACCGACCGAATAGGTCACAGATACGAGATATAAGAACTGACCAATCAGGTCACAGATACTGAATACAACAACCGACCAACTAGGTCAACAGATATCACAAGTAGATAGAACTACTCCTACTCAGGATACTAATCATGCAAACAGCGAGTAGAGTAAGATGTAAACAATAGGGGTGCAAGGCTCAATATACTATACTACACAATAGTAATAACAGGAGAATAGGGATAGAAGGATATCACTGAGTGTGCACCACTGTACCTACTTCGGATCGAAGTACCCACCTGTAAGAATGTCGTGCCTGTCTCCTGACTGCGAAAGAACGTTAACCGGATCTACGGAGGGTCCACCGGATTAGTATCTAACCCACAACTAAAAAAACCCTAAAAGCATAACCCAACAAATAGACCCACGAGAATTGGTTTCCCAAACCGATTGCCGAAATAAGCCGGAAGTCCCGTAATCACACTGGGACTCCGTCGGGACCCACGAACTGTCCCGGAATGCACCGACTCGAGCTACAAGTCACCCGCTGCCCCAAAACACATCAAATTGGATGTACAGGGAGCAATAATACTAACTCACATAGAAACGATTATTGTCGGATAATCGTTCTGATCCGGGTTCCCGGAAGTGTCAATTTCAACACCGGAACCCACCGTCGCTCACCCGTCATTTCCGACCGTCGCTCACCCGTCATTTCCGAACCCTCGAAATGATGTAAGTGACCAGCCAACAAGGCTTAGCGACATAATAAATCATCACGAAGCACCGTCGGAATGCCTCTGAATCGAACACGCGTTCCGTCAGCGGATTTCGCCGACAAATGCACCGGAAATGCATTTCCGATCTCCGTAAAGGCTTGGGGCCTTGGACAATCAGTCCAGAGGTTATCCTCAGCCCACACTTGTTGCCAACAGTAGCCCCGACATATGAAAATGCATAAAAGCCCTTATCGATACATAAACGGCGCATAAAATATAGGGTCTTTTCGCGATTTATCAATTTTGCCAAATTGACCTCTCAGTGATCATTTCGTAATTCCTAAAGATCCGTCCGTCGAATTTTCGAACGGATTGCCCCAGC
>NW_017892382.1:0-1344 GCF_001540865.1 Ananas comosus | reverse complement strand
AGCCGAGCTTGAGCCTAGATTTAGGCTCGAAATTAATTTCAAGCCGAATTTGAGCTGACATAAGCTCGCTCGAGCTCGGCTCGTTTCCACCCCTATTCTTAGCTAATGTATTTGTATTGGACACGTTGAATAGTTCACCGTGTCCAAACACGGTGAACCATTCACCGTGTATAGATACGGTAAATGATTCACCGTGTTCAACTTCATACCCTGGCTCCAGCCCTGCCCGCGTGGCGCTGACGTGGCGCCTGCGTGGCAGAGACAGGGCCATTTTTGCAATTTTAATNATCTAGTATTGATACTTTATTGAGATTTTGTTGGTAGTGATGTGTATATTGTACTGTTGTGTTGTGATGCTGTGATGTTGTATTATACTGTTGCGTTTAGGTATCTGTATTGTATTATTGTGTTGTGATGTTGTGATGTATATTGATTTGATTTTTTGCACAAAAAATATGGCGATGTTGTGATGTGTATTGATTTGATTTTTTGCGCCAAAAAAATGGCTAAGTCAGGTTAGTTGTATTGGACATGGTGAACCATTCACCGTGTCCAATACAAATACCCGGGACTTAGCCATTTTTGGCTAAGACTTAGATATGTGTATTGGACACAGTGAACTGTTCACCGTGTTTACGGTGAACAGTTCACCGTGTCCAATACAAATATCGCACACTTAGCCATTCTTAGCTAGGGCTGGCAAACGAGCGAGCCGGCTCGCGTTCGACTCGTGTTCGGCTCGATATTCGGCTCGCAGGCCGCTCGAGCTCGACTTCGAAAGTCATAATGATGAGTGTAGCTTGAACCAAATATACAAGTGCTACGGCAATTATTGTCAATGCTGAGGCTTAATGAGTATTACATCGGCTCGGTTTCGAATTAGGCCTCGAAAGCTCGAACAGCGGTCGTAATATATATTAATTATAAAGATATATATAATATACTTAATGTATATTAATTATATATAGACCTTTATTTA
Source organism: Ananas comosus (assembly GCF_001540865.1). NCBI lineage: Eukaryota > Viridiplantae > Streptophyta > Magnoliopsida > Poales > Bromeliaceae > Ananas > Ananas comosus. The sequence goes on along the minus strand of NW_017892382.1, from coordinate 365 downwards.
TTTGAAGGACTATTATTGTATGGCCCATAAAATACAATCAAGAAGTACAACCGATTGCAATGAAGCCCAACTCTAAATTTACATTAACGTACACTCTCTCTTTAGACTTTCACTTTTTCACGATAACCTAAACATTGGCATTACATTTAAATTCTCAAATTCCTATTCCTCCCCCCTCCCTCTCTCTCTCTCTCTCTCTCTCTTCTATCTCTCTCTTCTCTCTTGCCCTACCGGATCAGGCAGATCACCTAGCTGTATGTCTTGCATTATTAATTGTAATTTTGAGACTATTGACATGTCTGCATCAAATTGTAAGGTTAATGTTCTTAATAAAAAATTAAACTTATGTTGATTATATAATGTCC
>NW_017892381.1:0-4735 GCF_001540865.1 Ananas comosus | reverse complement strand
TTCGATCACTAGGCAAATGATATCGAAAAATAATAAAATTTATTTTCTAGGTACTCCAAATACTCTAGATCAAGTTTAACGGAGCCGATCGACGATTCGAAAGTCGCAACATCGAAAACGAGTTGGAAGCATAGAAGGCTCCGTGCTTCCGATAGCATAGTAGCCTCGCTCTATATATATATATATATATAGAGAGAGAGAGAGAGAGAGAGAGAGAGAGAGTTGAGCTAGAATACTATCGATAGCAAAAGGGCTTCGTTGCCACCCATTTGTTTTCGATGATAGAGCTTCCAAATCGACGATCGGCACCGTTGAACATGATGTATACCACTTGAAGTGTTTAGAAATCAAATTCAAATCTTTTCGACATCATTTGCCTAATTATCAAAGGGTTTCAAATTTTATAATTTTAATGGTTGATATGAGACGTTTTCATGTTTAACGGCGTAAAGATATCCAAATCAATTAAATTTTTGTTAGAAAATTCTTTAAACTATTTAAAACAAGATCTATACTCTTGATCTTGATTACAAGACTCCTATTATTATTTTTTAAAGAATATTCATTTTCAGCCGTTCATTTTTGTGTCCACTAGATAGATAAGAGAATAATGATAGATAAGAGAACAATATCGAAAATGTATGAAATTTGATTTCTAAACCCTTCAAGTGGTATAGATCATGTTCAACGGTGCCGATCGTCGATTTGGAGGCTCCATCATCGAAAACAAATGGGTGGCAACGAAGCCCGTTTGCTATCGATAGTATTCTAGCTCAACTCTATATAGCACTTGAAGTGTTTAGAAATCAATTTTCAAATCTTTTCGACATCATTTGCCTAATAATCAAAGGATTTCAAAATTTGTAATTTTAATGGCCGATATGAGGCGTTTTCTTGTTTAACGGTGTAAAGATATTCAAATCAATTGAATTCTTGTTAGAAAATTCTTTAAACTATTTCAAACAAGATCTATACCCTTGATCTTGATTACAAGACTCCTATCATCATTTTTTTAAAAATATTCATTTTCAGATGTTCATTTTTATGTCCACTCGATGGATTAGAGAACAATATCGAAAATGTATGAAATTTGATTTCTAAATACTTCAAATGGTATAGATCCTGTTCAACGGTGCCGATCATCGATTTGGAGGCTCCATCATCGAAAACAAATAGGTGGCAAGGGAGCCCGTTTGTTATCGATAATATTCTAGCTCAACTCTATATATATATATAAAATTAGGCTGGAATACTATCAATAGTACTAAGCTATTGATGCTATTAGGTTTTCGGCACTTGCATGAAAAAAATATACGGTTAGGATGATGTGCGCCCCATAAATTTGAGCGAGTTATTGGTTTAATAGCTTAGTTAGTTAATTCGTGTTTAATACGCGAATTATTCACGTATCTTTGAAGATACGAATTAAACGGCGATTTTCATATTTTTGCGAAAAGTTCGAAAAAAAACGTGATTTCTTCGTCAAAAATAATTATTCGCGAATTATTCGTGATTCGCAAATAATTCGCCCAGAAAACCGGCTATTGCGGTCAGGGACTCGCGACCGAGGGTTGCGTCGTCGCTGCTCTCGTCGCCGCTCGCGTCTTCGTCGTCGTCCTCCGTCGCCCTGGCCGGCACCGGGAGCAAGGGCCACGGCGGCGGATCCCGTCTCGCCCGAGGCTATTTCCATCTTGGGCGAGACGGAAATGGATGGTGCAAGACGGGAAATGGTAGAAAAATGAAAGTTGAACAGTGAAAAAATCGAAGCTTTTGGAGGCATGGATGGTGCGCGGTCCACGAGGCCATTTCACATGAGGGGGCGGCGGGGGGTCCACAGTGGACGCTCCTCTGCATATATATATACTATATAGTATATATAATTAGTTTAAGTAAATATATATTTTATTTATTATATATACTTATTTATTATATAGAAATATTATATATATTGTATTTATTAATTTGTAATTTTTATAATTTTTTTAAATATAAATTATAATATTATTATATAGTGTTTATTATAGATTTTGAATATATTAATCTGTATTATAACAATTTAAATAATAATGATGGAATAGTTATTATTTTATCATATTTAGTACAGTAGTCGATTTTTGATACCCGAATTTTTAATTGGTGACCACGTATAGATATCGCGTATAAATCATCGTAATCCGAATAATTCCGCGAATACCGTTTTTAGCCGTCATTTTTCAACGGAATTTAAACTTAAAAGTTCGAATTTTATCTAAATTGACACCTGATACTGCTGGAATCTTTGTTGCGCAGAATCCGAATTAACGTAACATTATGTTTAATAGTATATGTCCCTAGAACGGATGAAAAATCAATCAAAGGGTGTACATGTAATGCGGGCAGAGAACTTAAATAGCGACCGAACGCGTTGGGGGGTATCGATAGTGAAGGGGCCAACCGGGACTCCTCTCGTCTCTCCTCTATAGGTATAGTATATACATTTTTTTATCCTTTAATGGTAATTCAATTATTGTTATACAATTTGCCTCAATAAACTAAAAAATTCAATTGGTTCTTAATCAAACAATCCAATCCACCATACCATGATTTAAAGAGGCAAAAAGAGAGAGAGAGAACATAAAATACTTTCACCAATATATGGTAGCCGAACAGAGATGATTGCTGCGGAGGAAAAAATAAAAAAACAGAAAAAGAAAGACCAAGAGAACTGTAGATTAAAAAAAGAGATATACCTACCTGATCATTGGAAGAAAGCTTTCTTTCTTTTAAATTAAAATATCAATGTTCTTTTTTTTTTTTTTTTTGGATATTGTATAAATATCATAAGATCTAAGGTCCCCGGGATGTTAAATTATTATCTTGGGTCGAAATTTAGTTTAAAATAGAAGGATAAAAATTAAAAAATATATATATTGATTCGCAAATAAATTTTTTTCTCGATTAAAATTTTTAGAAATATCTATAAATCCTTATTCTTTAATTTTTAAAAGTTTTTTTATTTTAACCAATAGGAATCTATTTAAATTATATATACTTGGGGCCATTTGTGCAATAAAAAAACATAATACTGGTTTTGCAATTTTTGGCAAAATATTCTACTTTTTTTAGTTTGTAGATGATCTGGATATCTTAACCTAAATTAACTATATATATCCTTTATTTCTTTTTTTTTCCCTCTCCTTTCTCTGATAGAATCATAATTAAATAATATATTACTGTGGGCCATTTGCAAAAAAAATCTAGCAGGTTTTTGTGTTTTGTACAAAAATAGAAACCACGGTGTGTTTTTGGTATTGTAGATTTAGATCTGGATTTCTTGGCGTATAAGGTAAAATTAAATCATATTACTTCATCTTTTCCTCTCTCATGGCTCTTCATATTCTATCTCGTTTTTTTTTTTTTTTTTTTTTTTTTTTTATTTTAAGCTTCTTGAGGGCCTATTTTCTTGGTAGCGGGTATAGGGAGGTGTGCCTTACAAGAGAAAGTGAAAAAATTGTTCTGTCTGTTTCTTGCGTTTTCGCTATCATGCCACCTCCCTCCACGCCTCCTCTAACCTTAAACCACCATCATGCTTTGAGACGAAAAGGAAAGGAAGATTTTTTTTTGTTAATCAGGTTATAGCTAAAAATCATAGACCCCTATCCTTGCAAAAACCTCGCAAAAAAAGATAGTTTAATTTTCGAAAAACCGCACAAACCCAAGTGAAACAGGACGACCTATCGTTCGGAGATTCGGGGATATTGGCGTTAGTGCGCCTAATGGGAAATTCGCGGGGGAAATTGCATGTGAGAAAGAGAGAGAAGGTGAGAGAAGAGTAGGACTGTTTATCTGTGTCGTAAAGCAGTGAGAGATTGGCGTTCGACACAGTGAGTGTGTGATGAGGTCGTTTCACGCTATATTTTCTTGGGGGCGGTCCACCAGGATGCACGAAGCAGCTATTTCTCGACCAGTCAAGCTCTATTTCTATCTATAGCGTTCGAAACATAGCCCACAATGCTGCCGAAAAACAAGCCTAAAAAGGATAAAATTACTACATATAAGTTAACCCTTTAATATAACTATTAGATAAATTTTATTTATAAAAGACTTAACGTTGGGGCTGTTAAAATTTTTAAATTTTGCGCTAAACTCGGGGGGAGTGACGCTTTTTTGCGAAGTCGGATGGCGAATATTTCACAGAAACGAGAAATGTTAGGGTGGAGATACGAGCCGAGCTCGAGCCAGCCCCCCTTATGTCAGCTCAAATTCGGCTGTGTAAATTAATCTTCGAGCAACTAATATCTAAGGGCTCCAAGCTCGGTCTTAAATTAATCGGAGCCCGAGCTCTGGAGCGAGCCTAATTTCGAGTCGAGCCGAGCTCGAGCTCTAAACGAGCCGATTGAAATTCTTGACATTATATAATCAATAGTTTAATTTTTATAGAACATTACCTACAATTTGATACAACATGTCCAACAGTTTAAAATACAAAATAATTGCAAGAAATGTGCGCTAGGGTGACAGGGTCTGAGTGAGAGAGAGAGAGAGAGAGAGAGAGAGAGAGAGAGAGAGGAAAAAAATTAGGGATTTGAAAATGTAAATGTTATCATGTTTTAGGGTTATGTGCAATAGTGAAAGTCTGAAAAAGAGAGTGTGTTATGTAAATTTAGAGTTGGGTTCAATTGCACGGTTGTACTTGTTGGGTTTATTTTATGGGCCAATAATAATGGCCCAAATTAAATTAAAGCATATATATAAT
>NW_017892380.1:0-4755 GCF_001540865.1 Ananas comosus | reverse complement strand
CTTCTCCTTCTCCTCCGCGGGCTTGTCCTTCTCCGCGGGCTTCTTCTCCGCGGGCTTTTTCTCCGCCTTGGGCGCCATGGGAGACAAGATCGAGCTCGAGGACGAGGACGACGACGAGGAGAGGGGTTGCAAGAGGGGTTTGAGGGACACGAATCCGGAGTAAGGAGAGATGATGAGAATGGAGAAAAGAATCGGTTCCGTCTTTATATAGAATGCTGATGGGTTCTGATTGGTTAGCAGAGTGAGTCGCAGATCGATGACGTGGAGGGATCCGGCACGCGGTTTCTTTTAGTGGAATCGACGGCCAGAAATGAATTTGATCTGGATCGGTGACCAACATATCGAGTCCGATTTGAAAATTCGACTCCTAGTGCATTTGTGTTTCGAACTTAATCAATTGGATTTGTATGGCCAACCTTTTATAGAAAATATTTTTAGAGACATAGCCTTATTAGGAAATCAAAAAAATCAAACCTATATAATATATATATATATATATATATATATATATATATATATATATATATATATAAATGTGTCTATATCTCTATCTATAATTAAAAAATTAGTGTGTATATATATACGTAATATTATAGATAATTATGTACTTCAAATTTATCAGATCAAGTGCATATAATATATAACATATATATCCTACTATGTATCTATAATTCATAGATTATTATCATACACCCTCAGAGACTTCTTTCCGTGACGTCTATTTTTTGTTTCTCTGTAATTCTTCTGCTCGGAGGCATGTTTCTAGATTTCTGTGCATATAATTTCTTATTCTTTTCTCCGTAATATGTGTGTAATTTTCAATTTGTATTAGTGGGTGTTTGGTTTCCTGTAAAATTGCTTCGAAATTTTTTTTTCCATCGAAAACTTTTTTTCCGATGTTTGGTTGCACGTAAAAATTTTTTTTGAAGAATTTGTTTTACAGATTCTCTGAAAAAAATCAATTTTCGTTTTCCGGCCAGCGTCCAGGAAAACGAAAACTGGGCTCAAAAAAGCGCGGCTTACAGGGCCTCTTGCGCACACGGTCCACGAGATTATCTTCATCTTGTGGACCCGCGTGAGAGAGAGACCGTGGACTCTCTCTGGCCTCTGCCCCTTCCATTATCTATATATATATTTATTTATTTAATTTAAATATATTATTATGTAATATTTTATATATAAATATTATTTATAAATATATAGTAATTTATTTTATAGCATTAAATATATATTTATTATATATGATATTACATATTTTTTGTATAATATGTTTTAAATATATATTTTTAAATATAAACTAGAATAATAATAAATATAGTATGATAATTATTATTTATTAATAATATATAATATATAAAATAAGAAAAAAATATATTAATTTATCTTCATAATTTTTTTTCTATCAACCAAACAACCGTAACGGAAAACTAATTTTTTTTCCTACAAACCAAACGCTAAAGAGCGTAAAACTTCTTTTCCTCCGAAAAAAAAATTTTTCACCGAAAATTTTTTTTCACAGTTTTACGTGGAACCAAACACACCGTTAACTATTGTTGGATTTTATTATGCTGCTTACAACTACAGGGGAGCAAGTACAAGCATGGGAGAGAAATCGCGAAAGAAAGCGGTGAAGGCTACGAAATTACCATCTACGAGCAATATTAATTCCTCGTCTGCCTTCGAGAGAAGCACAGACGTTGTTTTTCCCTCGCCTATACTCAATAATAGATTTGTTTCGAATAATCATGCAGAAGGGGAGAATAAATTCAAAAATATCGGGCAAATATCCTGCGTTAAAGATTTGCTTGCAACTGGTTTGCTTGAAGGAGAACCCATCACTTACACCTTTAAGAAATATGAAGTTAGTGCACATCTACTGAATTTTGTGCTCCCTCCTTATTTTCGCTTGTTGTTGTTGTTGTTATTGTTGTTGATTAATGTTGTTTTGTGTGAATGAGAAGATCGAACTCCGTGGATTCATAAAAGGCAATGGATACCAGTGCGGTTGTTCATCATGCAACTATAATCAAGTACGTTTCTTAGATCTCCGTCTTATGTCTTCTTTCTTTTCTTAATCTTATATCATAAATGAAATTAAGCTTCAATAACAGAAAGTGATATACTGATTATTTTGCATGAAAAGAAGTATTAATTTATTTGTTATTGTTCTTCACACAAGAGCAAAAAGGCCAATCAATTCAACATTTTTTTTTTTTTTATTGAGTACCGATATTTAAGTCCCTGAATATACTTTATTATCGTTGCATGTGTATTCCTCAGATTTTATCAGCTCTTGAGTTTGAGAAGCATGCAGGAGCCACGTCGCATAACCAAAACAACCATATTTGTTTGGAAAATGGAAAGAGCCTATATGAAGTGGTTAAATACTTAGAAAAAGTCCCCCCTGTGCTTTTATACGTTGAGGTTCTCAATGTTACTGGGCTAAGGAAGAAGATGAAGTTTAGGAACAGCGATGAATTGTTGAAAGCTCAAGCGACTCACGCTTCAGTTGAAAAGCCTAGCAACTACCAGGCTCTCAGAAGGTAAGCATACACACTTTCCTATTTTGTTAGGAGATGGATAAATCTAGGGTAAAAGTAATTTATAAGCCTTTAAAGTTTGGGTCAAATATTGATTTGAATATCTTGTTTAATAAGTATATAACTATCATGCACTCTATGGTGGTTTAAATATAATTTATGTACACAAAGTTTTAATTTTATGTCGGATTGTCCTCAGGTGTTGTTCTTACCTTCGTGCGAAGATGGACTTGATTGATAAACTCATTAAAATCAACTGTGACCGAATAAGTAATTATACTAGGGCTATAGTTTATAAGTATTTTTAATCATTAGTATGTCCTATTTGTGAGGCTCTTTTATTTTTTAAATTTATTTGAGATTGTTTGCAGATCATAATGTAATGCACCTATGTTTGCTTGAAACCAGACTCATATTGGGCTAGGTTAGTTTGTCCATAGTTGAGAAGGAAGTTTTAAAGACTTTTCTACCATAGTTATTTTACATAAGATTTACAATATCTAATCGAATATTTTCGTATTACACAAAAGTAAAAAATATTTTTTTAAAAAAATATTTTAATATGCAATTATTATATTTTTCATGATTAGATTATTTTCTATTTGATTTGACATAATGAGACATATCGTATATATTATAATTATTATATTTAGAGAGAAATATAGCCTGTTACATGTTTCATTTATTTTTTTATACAAACATAAAACAATTTGATTTTTTAACTTGAGATATTGAATACCAATAATCAAGTTTTTTATTATTTTTGTTAGGAACGATTTGGTATATGCATCTTAATTGTTTTTTTTTCTTTTAGAAAGAAAGGTGTTTCGTTTATTTATTTTAAAAATAAACTTAGATGAAAATGTGAAGCAATTAGATTTTGAATTTAAGATATTGGGTACCAATCATCAAGTTTTTTGCCACTTACGCTAAGGATGTTGGGTATGCATCTTAATTGTTAATAAGAACTTTTTTCTACTTAAGATGCTTGTGAGGTAGCTTCTTATCTTTTTTTTAATAAAAAATTTATATTTTAAAGAAAATAAAGTGAGCCAATGAAAATTGCTTGCCCAGTTGATTTATCTAATAACATTATTATTACAAATACCACTAATAGTTATTTAGGCAGTTAACCTGTGGGTCCCCCCAACGACTTGCCCAGGGCGTCCTTTCCTGCCTTTTTGTTTTGTTTTTTTTTTTAAAATAACACGGCGATGGCGAGCCTCGCTCTGTTCCCTTCCCCCTGGCGCTCCTATTTATTTTCTCAATTACGCCATCATCCTCCCATCGTTTTATTTCATTTCATACGCATCCATCGCAACGAAAAACTCTAAAACCCTAAAACCCGTTTCTCCCACGAATCCCATTTCCTCGCCCCCTCAAATCTCTCCATTTGATCTCGAGTCCGCTCTTGAGGTTCCTCACTTCGCTCTCAGATTGAAACATTTTGTATCTGGATCTGTGTTCTCGATACTCTGTTTTTAGATTTTGATCGTATAGTAATCGCCAACGACGATTTGAGCCCGTTGTTGTAGTAATTTTGATTGTCATCTTCTTGTTTTTCATATTAGCGTTGGACATTTGCTCGTAGAAGGGCGGAATGAGAGGGAGATGGAACCGCGGAGCGAAGAATTCTTGTTTAGTTCGAAAGGATTGAAGGTTTCCGCAAAGTATAATCCAAGAAGCCTCCTCTCGGATGTCCGAGGCTTGCTTTCCACTGGACTTCTAGAAGGATTTAGGGTTACGTACAAGAAGGGCGAGGTAAGATTTTAACGGGTGCATTTTAAATTGTTGTATGGTACAGAGTTATAGAACATGAGTTTTCTTATTCTTATTGTTGGTTCTAATGGTTTTAGGTCAAGATTGAGGGGATTATACGAGATCTNTTCTAGAAGGATTTAGGGTTACGTACAAGAAGGGCGAGGTAAGATTTTAACGGGTGCATTTTAAATTGTTGTATGGTACAGAGTTATAGAACATGAGTTTTCTTATTCTTATTGTTGGTTCTAATGGTTTTAGGTCAAGATTGAGGGGATTATACGAGATCTCGGATATGTTTGTGGGTGCCGAGTGTGTAACTACACAAGAGTTCGTCCTTTCTTCTTCTTCTTCTTCTTTCCTCGCATTTAATTTTCTTTTCTGAAATCAGTCCACATGATATATTTTCTGATCGTATCGCAAGGACTTATCTATTTTGTTCAATTGTAGGTTCTCT
>NW_017892379.1:0-4760 GCF_001540865.1 Ananas comosus | reverse complement strand
AAGTAGTTATCTCTTTTCGTGATCGACTTTGTATATGTTTGCCGAATGTGGTCCCATTCACCGTACGGGGCCTCGGCTATGGTTAAACCCGGCCGGGCTCGTGCAGCTTGTCTGCGGCTTGCCTGTCTCAAAAGGGATAGGCGGGTTCCGAGTAGTGCGCATGTTAAAGTTCTTTTAACTTTACGTGATCGCCTTTGTACGTGTTTGCCGAATGTGCTCCCATTCGTTATCGGTAATCACTTCCTTTCCTTTTGATTTGTAAGTTGATCATGATACTAAGTAAAACTAGTGTATGCAACATAGATAGGTTGAACATGTAGGTTTTAGAAATGTAAGAAAGTAGTAAAGAAAATGTAGTGTAAATGGAGTTTTACTTGTAATGTAAGAAAAGAAATGAAACGAAATATGTAGTTGTAGAATTTAGTAGTTTATGTTTCTACTATTTTCCCCATTTGATGATTGTTTTACATTGGGTTGAGAATGTACATGTGATGAGCCTTGGGCGAATAGGGAAAACTCTGTCCGTTCGGCGTCTGTTTGACGTGCTCGGGTCGGGCCAAATTGGTATCGGTCCTGGGGCGTGACAACATCTCACCAAAATTGAATACATGATCATCCTCTCATATACATAAACATTCTCCAAAATACATCTTGTCTATAAACATGCACACGAGGGTGCTCTAGTACAAATAGGAAACTCTACTAGCTAGCTAGGGCGCTATGTCCTTACCACGATCCTCACCCGGAACGCTCGCACTCGGCCCTGCAACAAAGTGGGGTGAGAACTATATAAATATAGTTCCCAGTGGGTTCGGCCACCGACTCCGCCGATCTTCCCACTAGGTCTAAGCAGGCACAGATAGATAGATAGATAGATAGATAGATAAATATGAAATTGCAACGATGCTCTACTATGCCTTCAAATGCAAGCAATACATGAAATATCATATAGCAACTAGTCTACTATCATGCTAGTATGCTTCAACAATGTCATGAATACATTATGCGAACATAGTTATGCAATCCACTACATACACTATGTCTAATCATGGTATGAATGCAAATCCACTTATGCAATTCATGTCATTAACCAATCCACTAGGCTAACCCGCCTAAGACCTCAAATCACATAGGTGAAAATCTACCCTGCTCTTGTCTCACTCGTCTCACAACTCAGATGTACTAAATGAAGAGCTACCCCACCCTTCGCCCCAACTCAAATCCCAAATCTCATAGGTATTCACACCCAGTTCTAGTAGGTGAAGAGCTACCCCGTTCTTCGCCCCAGCTAATATCTCAAATTTTAAATGTAAAGAGCTACCCCGCTCCAATCTTGCAGGTAAAGAGCTACCCTGCTCAAATCTCACAGGTGAAGAGCTACCCCGCCCTTCGCCCGACTCACTTCCCAGTCCAATGGGTGAGGAGCTACCCCGCTTGTATCCTACCCGGTGAGCTGCCCCACTCGTGAGCTACCCGGCTCGTGTGACAACTCCAGAATGCACTGCTTGTATGGAGCGACCACCACAAGCCCAAAACAGACTATGTGAGTATGATCCAATCCTCGCCAACTGAGGATACCCTATCAACTAGGGTTAACAAATACTCGGAACTCCACCTATTCCTAGGTCCATGTCAAGTGTCTCAATCACCCTAATCAACTCACACTAGGGAGTTCAACTATCCCTATGTTTGATGCCATAGTGTCTCAATTACGCTAATTCTAATGCAACATGCCACAACTAAGGAAACTCATCTATTCCTTATGCTCAATGCCTTTAGTGTTTCTATTACACTAAGTTCCAATGCCACTCGTCATGTTATAAATATTGTTTACATGCCACTCGTCCAAGTTATAAGTGTTTCCAATACGCCAAATTTCAGCCTTTTTCGTTTTTTTCTCCGTTTTCGCTCGTTTTCGCTCGTTTGACCTCCGATTCTTTTCAAATCGAACCGAGACTGTCCAAACATGTTTTCAAGCGTGTTTTCATCATCTTTTCATTCACGCTAATGCCGGATTTAACTCACGGTCCAACATAGCCTTTCGGATTCCGTTTTCGCGCCTACGCGCACTAAAACGCCCGTATGCTCCCGAACTTCACCGAACTTCACCGGAGCCACTCAAATGGCTTTTCAAACCAATGTACACCATAACCTCATAATTTTAGAAGTCCGATACCTTACAGCATTGAAGGGCTATAATGTATTTTGGGAAAAAAACATGTATTTATATTTTGGAAGATGAAAATGTAATGTAACCAAATGATGTAACTATTGAATGGTTGTAACAGTTAGACTATCTTTCTTTATACGCTTGTATATTACTTGTGGTTCTTGCTCTTAGTTGTATTGCACTTGTGTGCATCGTATTTGATCATGTATGTTATTTAAGCAATTCCTGGGCGCTTAATTGTACTTGATCAGGTTGTTTGGCCTTGGGCGGACAGGGGAGGTGATGTCCGTTCAGTGTCTGTCCGCTGCGCCCGGACCGGACCAAATTGGTAGCGGCCTCGGGGCGTGACAGAAAGTGTTGGTATCAGAGCAATTAAGAATAAGTAAAGAGAGAGTCTAGGATGGACCTAGGAGACCTAGGTTGGCAACCTTAAGGTGATAAGTACGTGAGAGAACGTGGACCTATATCGATTGAGGAAGAATTAGATTAGGTCGGATCGAGTATAGATCTCTAATGTGGCTAGAGATAGATCCGAGCGGTGTTAGTTCTGAGCTCAAGGAGTTTTTGTTGGTAGACGCCAACACGACGCTAAGAGTTAGGACTAATACATTGGTGTACGTCCGCTTATGGTGGAGTCGAGTCGCGTAATACAGTATATGCGACGAAGTTAAATGGGTTAGGTGACTAACCCAGTTGTTGCGTTGCAGGAACGATGTCCCCAAGACGCTACATACGTAGATCCGTTATGTCACAGCCCGCGACCACCCGCCTATTTGGCCGAGGTCGCGGCGCCGACAGTGCCGAAACGGACAGGGTTGTCCCACTCCCTTACGGACAGAGTCTCCCACTGTACGTTCAAGGACGCAATCAATACAATACGAGGGTTCCAACCAGGAACTTGGATATCAATCAAGATTGCATAATGGAGGTATCAAAGCAACATAAACACATTGCTTCTAAGTTATTACATTCATTTCACGTGTATTCACGGGCGGTGCATTTTAAGACATCTCAAATTCTCAATTGGCTTTAACTTCGCTTCCAGAATACAATCTAATAACGTATATCGTTTACTTATTCCATTTGATACAATTCATTTCCATTTTGCATTTTCTTCTAGCCCTAAGCTTTGTTAGACGGGTAACTTCTGCTAGCGTCTGGGTCTCCGGGGTTAGGCGCGGCTATCTACAGGAGCTAGCGCCCTTAATCCTCGCACGCGGCAGAGCGCCCCACCGGCAGCGGGTTATGAACCTCGGTAAAACCACCCCCCCCCAAACAACGTGGGTTGAGAACCAACTCCATGGTTGCCCAGTGGTACGGCGACCCAAGGGAAAAGCTCGACCGGCAGGTTCAAAGGAGGCAACATGCGAGGTTAATTAATAAAAACATAAAAAGATAGATAGATATTTGACTATGTGCAATTAATAGAACCCTACCTTGCCTGGCAATTGTACCAATGCTATGCAATATGCACTACCTGTAAATCATGCAAAGTAGATTACTTGATCTACTTGGATTATCATTAAACCATACTGTTACTTGTACGGCGTTCTTTTCTTTATTAGCTATTCCGTTAACGTTAGTTATCCTTATTGCTTTACTCTTTGTCTATTGTGCTCACCGTGGCGATTCTTTTCCTAAGGTTATTTACCTTAGCCATCTATGCCTCGAGCTCGGTCTCGAGTCAATCAACTGCGGATAGTCGCACATCTGTCCGGCTCAAGGTGAAGGACCTCTCACATTGCACGCTCAGCTTCAGTCCACATAACATCTCGCCAACCGGGGTCGCACAGGAGCTGCGTACACACCGTGTCAGGGATCTTGTCGCGGTGGGAAGGGGATTATACCAACAAAACATCAACTGGACCGCGACCCAGACCCCGATAGGGAAGGGAATGCCGCACTCAAAACCCTAGCAGAAGCAGCTGATTCTGCCGCAAGGCAGCGGGGAAACCTGGCCACCTCGAGTGTGAGGCCCCGCGGCTTGATCGAAATCAGCCTCAAAGCTCATCTCGACAGTTCATGCCAGTGGGAGGTGGAACCTGTCACACGTCACCCACTGCTGTCTAGAACTGTCGACGTTCACAATCCCTAAGATCCGGAATCTATTTCCCAAGGCGCGGTCTAGGGTAATCTCTCAACCCTATAATCGACCTATCTAAGGTCAGTGGCACTTTGCTGTCGCTAGGTCTAGCCTCTAGGTTTAATGCCCTTTTTCAACATAACCTATGTTCTTTAAAACTAAGGTTAAGCTCTCTACCCTAGATCTTATTAACTCTTAGGTTCAACAACACTTAGTTACATCTGTCAACCCTAGGTTTACCGAAGACTAGGTTCGATATCGATTACCATAGACCTTGAATTCAGGTTCATTATGTTCAACCGTATGTTAACTGACACTAGGTTAAGTGCCACTGGCGATCTTAGCCTGAGGTTCACTTGACACTAGGTTTAACATCATTCATATTTCATCGGAGGGTTCTGGTGACGCTAAGGTCATATTCGAACCTAATGTTAATTACACTAGGTTGGCGCCACTGATCTAGTTGGCCTAGCTTGTCCACATCGAGTTTCTATAAATATATATACT
>NW_017892378.1:4434-4769 GCF_001540865.1 Ananas comosus | reverse complement strand
TATGATCATTTTAACCCGTTAGATTATACTATTCAACCAACTACCCACTCAACCCTAGGGGACCACTATCATTCTAAGTGGGGATCACCATTATCTTAACCGCACATCCCATCAATCAACGGTTAAAAATTTATGAGTAGAAGGGGGTCTATACTCAAAAGAGTATAGTAGCCCCAGTCTATATATATGTATATATATACATATATATGTATATATATATGTATATATATATACATATATATATACATGTATATGTATATATATACATATACATGTACATGTATATGTATATATATACATATACATGTACATGTATATGTATATATATACATATA
>NW_017892378.1:0-3762 GCF_001540865.1 Ananas comosus | reverse complement strand
GTCTCCTAGCACCCTAAAGATGTAGGAACAAGGGTCAAACAAATCTTACGATCAACCCTAAGCTCAATCAATAAGCAACATAGGCTAAGGTGGAGAAAAACTCACCTAAGTGAAGAAATCCTCTCTCAAGCTCCAAATGGGAGTTAGAGTTCTTCAAATCGAACCTAAATAAAGGTTCCAAACCCATCAATTAGGTTTCAAAGCCCTCAAATCCAAAAAGCCCCAAATCTAACCCTAGAATCCCAATCTAGGGTTTCATCAAGCAAAAAGCTCCAAAACTAGGATCTAGAGGAGAAGAACTAGTCACATACCTCTAGGAAGCTCCAAATCAAGTCCAAGATCCTCAAGGGTTGAAGATTGGTCCACCACCAAGCTTCAAAAGCAAGCTCCAAGTCCCTCAAAGGTGAGAAATAAAAGGGAAGGGTTGATGCTCCAAGGCCTTCAAGCAAGCTCCTCTCATTCTCCTTCTTCTTCCTCTTCTTCTCTATCTTTTCTTCTCTCTCTAGAATGGGTGAGTGTGAGGGAGAGGAAATGAGAGAGTGAGAGAGAGGAAATGGCTGTAAGGCCCTTTGAAGCAACAAAATCCACTTAGGTCCCTTAAAAAACCACTCTGTGCACTGCCCGGTCTGGGATGCTCTCGCGCCGAGGGACCGGTCTCCCCGACACCTGGGACCAGTCTCTCAGTTCGTCCCGCAAAACCAGCGTTCGGGAGCCGGTCTTTTCCCGCCAGGGACCGGTCTCTCGGACCCTTCTCGCAAAACATGTGCTCGGGAACCGGTCTCTCCCAGCCAGGGACCGGTTGCCCCAAGCCCTGCCGCAGCACTGCTCTGAGGGGACCGATCTCTCCTATCAGGGACCGGTCCCCGAGAGTGAAAACTCTCAGGACGAAGTCAAAACTCTAGAGATCGAACTTTTAGGCCGGAATACCATCTACGGCCTTCCACCAAGTGTGGAAAAGTTCGGAGTACACATGAAACACTCGAACCTCGCAATTTGCAAAGGTTCAGTGTGCTACATTCACCCCTCTGTTGAAGCATAAAAAAAAAAAAAGAAAAAAAAGAGAGATGGAAAGAGAGAAAATTTGAATGATGGTGTATGAGATGATCTATGCACTAGGTGCATGGAGAAAATTTGAGTTCAAAATTTGAACGCGGTGCATAGGTTAATCCATGCACCAGGTGCATAGATTACAGAAAAAAGAAAGAGAGAGAACGTTCTCGTAAGTATCTATGGGTGTGGCAAATAGCAAATTAGTCCTTTCCCTTTCACATATTTGCTCCACTTCAAACACATAAATATTTTATTATAAAAAGGTATAATATAAACAAATAAGAAGGGTTAAGGTGCAATTTCATACCCATGATCCCATTATCCTATATCGTAACTTCCCACCTCTCCCATACGCACGCACCATACGCACGTTCTCCAGGACAGTTACGACTAGTCCCATAAATATCTCTCAATGAAAAAAAAAGACGCCCGTTTTTGAATTCTCAAACCTATTCCGAACAAAAAAAAAAAACCCATACTATTCCCCTGTTCACAAAAGAAGAGAAAAAAAAAGGGTAGTTTTTCCATTGATGTAGCATCAATCAATGACAAAGCTCTCTCTCTCTATATCTCTCCCTCCTAAAAAACAAAAGAAAAAAAAAAAGAAAAGAGAAGTAAAAGATCTCAGATCTCTCTTTCTCTCTCTCTCTCTCTGAAATGAGCGCCCACCTCCTCGCCCGCTCCTCGACCCCCTCTGCGTCGCCCGCCTCGCCGATTGCGCGCATCCCATCTCCGCCGTATGGTCAGCCACCCTCCGCCGAGCTCCACCGAGCTTTGCCGCATCTCCGCCGAGGAGATGGATCTCTCCGGCGATCTCCGGCACTGGGAGCTCACGCTATCCGGTGACGACCGACGCTTCGTCTCCTACGTGCTCGCCTTCTTCGCCGCCTCCGACAGCATCGTCTTCGAAAACCTCGCCTCCCGCTTCATGGCCAAGGTCCAGGTCGCCAAGGCCTGCGCCTTCTACGGCTTTCAGATCGCGATCGAGAACATCCATTCTGAAGCCGCCCGCTACTCGACCCCCTCTGCGTCACCCGCCTCGCCGATTGTGCGCACCCCCTAGATCCGCGGTGGCCGTGGTCACCATCAACCGCCTGGGCGCACTCAACTCGCTCACGCGCCCCATGATGGTCGCGCTCGCAGGCGCGTTTCGCCGTCTCGATGCCGACGACACCATGGCTGCCGTGGTCCTCACCGGGCGCGGCCGCGCCTTCTGCTCCAGCGTCGACCTCACCGCCGCCGAGGACGTCTTCAAGGGCGACATCAAAGACCCCGCTGCCGACCCCGTCGCCGCTATGGTCGCATGCCGCAAGCCCATCGTCGGCGCCATCACCGGATTCACCATCACCGCCAGGTTCGAGATCGTCCTCGCCAACCCCTGCGCCGCCGAGGACGTCGCTTCTCGCCGACCCCAACTACCCGAGGCCGCGTCGTTCCTCGCCAACCCCTGCGCCCGAGGCCGCCCGCCTCCTTGCCGACCCTTGCGCCGCTGAGGCCGCCGCTCCGAGGCCGCCCGCTCTGAGGCCGCCCGCTCCGAGGCCGCCTTCTTCCTCATCCTGCTCCTCTCCTGCTTCACCCCCTCCACACACCAGGTGTTCGACTTAAGTCCGCAACGAGCAGCGCTTCTTTTCCGGCAGCAGTCGCTGCATCTCGCGCATCGCCAGCGGATCCTTGATCCCCCACGACGAAGATGATACCGCTTGGATTGACGTCGAGTTCAAGGCCGGGGCCGAGCAGAAGGAGGCCACCGAGAACACCCTCGCCGCCTACAAGGCTGACCAGGACATGGTTCTGACGGAGTTGACGCCGACGCGTCACGCTCGCCAATTGTTTGATGAAATGCCTAAGATATGGCTTTGACGGAGTTGGCGCCGACACATCACGCCCATCGGTTGTATGAAATGCCTAAGATTTTTTTAGAGAGTGAGCGGTGCTCTTCTCTTTATAAAAAATATGGCATCATCGAAAGAGGGAAAGAGCGGTGCTCTTCTCTTTGTAAAAATATTATTAAAAGAGAGAAAGATAGAGAGAGCGGTGCTTTTCTCTTTATAAAAAAAGATGTGTTATCAAAAGAGAAAAAGCGGTGCTTTTCTATTTGTAAGAAAAATATATCATCAAAAAAAAGAGGGAGCTTTGTTAAAAAAAGGGAGACAAGGAAGGGATTTTCCCACCTTAGTTGTCCCATGAATGTAAAAGAGGCAAAGAAGAATTATTCATCTTTATTGTTCTGTATTTTCAGAGATAAAGAAAAAAAAAATATTCTCTTGATTCTCTTATAAGGAGGAGACAAAAGAAATTTTATTGAGTTATCGATTGATATTGTTTTGATCGTCCTTTTATTGGAAGAATAATGGATGTTTGAAAAATAATCGAACTCTTTGATTCTATCCAAAGTCGAATCTTTCGATTTGGTCAAATTAGACCAAATTGAAATTTAATTACATTGGACATTTTATGTGAGTTGAATTTTATTCATGATTGAGAATTTAAAAATTTTTAAGCGATGAATTTGATTCTGAATCATATGTTTAAATATTTTGATTTCATATAATCCCAAACTGATCACCTCAAAATAAAAAAAAAGATCTTGTATGGACTAAGCCTATACTCACCTCAAATCACATAGTCCAAGCTCTAACCACTCAGGTTCAGCCCAAACATAAATCTTGGCCCAATTCTATAGTTTACCCAAAGAAATATGGACCTAAGTCA
>NW_017892377.1:0-4775 GCF_001540865.1 Ananas comosus | reverse complement strand
TAGAGTAGCAATAGCAATTGGAGGTCTTTAACCACTTCGATTCCATTCGCGTCTCTTGTCACACTTCCAAAATGTGTCAATTGCTGTTTTCAAACCTCTAATTAAGTTTAAAAACACTTAATCTCCATTTTAGCATTATTGTGACTAATTTAGTCACAATTAGCTTATAAGCAATTTTCAGTCTATTACAATCTCTCCTCCTTAAAGAGTTTCGTTCTCGAAACTTAAATTCATACCTCAGTTCTCCTGGTCGAATAGATGAGGGTAAGATTCACGCATAGCTGCTTCTAATTCCCAAGTAGCCTCTCGTCCCGAGTGATTACTCCATTGTACTTTCACATAGGGGATAGTGCGATTTCGCAGCTCTCGCACTTCTCGATCAAGGATGTATACTGGATATTCTTCATAAGTCATATCCTCTTGTAGATCCACAGGCTCGTATTCCATAACATGCCCTGAATGATGCACATATTTTCGGAGATTTGAAACATGAAATACATTATGTATTCCTTCAAACTTCGGCGGTAAAGCCAATCTATAAGCTACCGCTCCAACTCGCTCTAGGATCTCATAAGGTCCAATGTATCGAGGACTAAGCTTTCCTCGAACTCCAAATCTCTTTATCCCGCGCATTGGCGACACTTTCAAAAACACCTTATCGCCAACCGCAAATTCCAAGTTCTTTCGGCGCTTATTTGCATAACTCTGCTGTCGTGACTGAGCAGTCAACAATCTCTGGCGGACTAGGTGTACCTTTTCCTCCGCCTCCTGGAGTACATCAGGACCAAGAACCATTCTTTCTCCTACTTCACTCCAATGGATAGGGGATCGACACTTTCTCCCGTAGAGAGCTTCAAACGGTGCCATTGCGATGCTTCCTTGGTAGCTATTATTGTATGCAAACTCAGCCATCGCCAATGAATCATGCCAACTCCCTCTGAAGTCAAGCACACACGCCCGTAGCATGTCCTCCAATATCTGAATCGTCCTCTCAGACTGTCCATCGGTCTGAGGATGAAAAGCTGTACTAAAATCAAGACGTGTGCCCAGAGCATCCTGCAAACTCCTCCAGAAGTGAGATGTAAACCGCGGGTCTCGATCAGATACAATCGACGTCGGGACTCCGTGTAATCTCACAATCTCGTCGAGGTACACCTGTGCTAACTTGTCCCCTGACCACGTAGCATGAATCGGCAAGAAATACGCCGATTTCGTCAGTCGATCAACAATCACCCAAATAGTGTCATGTCCAGCCTGTGATCGAGGTAATCCAATAATAAAGTCCATCGCAATGTTCTCCCACTTCCAGACCGGAATAGGCAAGCTTTGTAACTTTCCCGCGGGAAATCTGCGCTCAGCTTTAACTTGCTGACAAGTCAAACACTGCGCTACAAACTGCCCAACATCCTTCTTCATTCCAGGCCACCAATAATGCACTTTAAGATCTTTGTACATCTTAGTGCCACCTGGATGTACACTATAAGGTGACTGATGAGCTTCCTGTAGTATAGCCCTCTGAATCTCCTCATCTTTAGGTACGCACAACCGGTTGCGAAACCGAAGTGCACCGTCAGATCCCACTGTAAAATCATCCCCTTGCCCGCTCTCAACTTCACACCGCACCTTTTGGAGATTCGGATCCAAAGATTGCCGCTCTTTAATCCTTTCCAATAAAGTCGGTTGAACAACTAGGGCGGCAAGAATAGCTGGTACATCTGGAGCTACTACCTCAAGATCAAACCGCCGCATTTCATTCTGCAACGACGGTTGATGCGTGATCATCATAGCCAAGTTCTCCACTGACTTCCTACTCAATGCATCCGCGACCACATTCGCCTTTCCTGGGTGGTATAGAATATTAACATCATAATCTTTCAACAATTCTAACCACCGGCGTTGTCGCATATTCAGCTCTTTCTGGGTGAATAAATACTTCAGGCTCTTGTGATCTGTATAGATTTCACAATGTTCGCCATAAAGATAATGTCTCCACAACTTCAGTGCGAAGATCACCGCCGCCAATTCCAAATCATGAATAGGATAATTCTTTTCATAGTTCTTCAACTGGCGAGACGCATAAGCAATCACTCGACCACCCTGCATAAGTACACACCCAAGTCCACTGTAGGAAGCATCACTGTAGATCACAAAACTCTCCCCCGAAATCGGCAAGGCAAGAATAGGAGTCGAAGTCAACCTTTCTTTCAACTCCTGAAAACTACGATCACATTCTTCGCTCCACACATACTTGGTTCCTTTATGTGTAAGACGCGTTAATGGAGTAGTAATCTTCGCAAACCCCTCCACGAACCGCCTATAGTACCCTGCTAATCCAAGGAAACTACGGATCTCGGGAACAGTCGTCGGGCGGGGCCAATCTTTAATTGCCTCTACTTTCTTTGGGTCAACAGCTACACCACCCTCAGAAATCACATGCCCCAAAAATGCGACCTCCCGCAGCCAAAATTCACATTTCTTCAATTTGGCATATAACTGTTTCTCCCGAAGAATTTGCATCACTGTTCTCAAGTGTTTTTCGTGCTCCTCATTACTTCGAGAAAAGATCAGGATATCATCTATAAATACCACTACACACTGATCCAATAGCGGCTTAAAGATCCTGTTCATCAGATCCATGAATGCTGCAGGGGCATTGGTCAGCCCAAACGGCATCACTGTAAACTCGTAATGACCATAACGAGTGCGGAACGCTGTTTTGTGCACATCTTCTGGTTTGATCTTCAGTTGGTGGTAACCCGATTGAAGATCAATCTTCGAATACACCCGTGATCCTTGTAATTGATCAAATAAGTCATCAATTCGCGGCAACGGATATTTATTCTTAATCGTGATCTTGTTCAGTTCACGGTAATCAACACAAAGACGAAGTGTTCCGTCTTTCTTCTTTACAAACAAAACAGGAGCTCCCCAGGGTGATACACTAGGCTTCACAAAGCCTTTATCCATCAAATCCTGCAACTGAGCTTTCAACTCTCTCAACTCAGCTGGTGCCATTCTGTACGGAGCCTTTGAAATTGGCGCCGTTCCGGGAACCAAGTCAATAACGAACTCAATTTCCCGATCCGGCGGCAATCCCGGTAACTCCGCAGGAAACACATCAGGAAACTCTCGAACCACTGGAATATCACTCAGTGCTGGAAGTTCCTTTTGAGTCTCCACTACAGTCGCCAAATAAGCCGCACATCCACTACTAATCAACTTTCTTGCTCTCGTCGACGATACAGTCAGTGCAAAGAGCGAACTCTTGCACGCCCGATAGACAACTTCTTTTTCCCCGGGTTCACGAAAAGTAATTACCTTACTTTCACAATCAATCGTGGCATAGTACTTTGCAAGCCAATCCATTCCAAGGATCACATCAAAGCCTTTCATGCGACTTAGCACTAGCAAGTCTGCTGGCATAATCCAATCACCAACCTGTACTGGACACGCCACACACACTTTGTGAACACTAAATATGTGCTCAGGGGCATATACCCACCAGGCATCAGCACTATCCGAAATCTCAATGTCATGCGTCTTAGCAAATGAACTACTAATGAATGAATGCGATGCACCTGTGTCAAATAATGCACGAGATCTAGTGCCATAAAGTAAAACGATACCTGCCACGACATCATCAACTACGGCCGGCTCCTCTGCCTGGGCTGCAAATACACGACCACTCGGTGTAGGTCGTGGTGCATCCGTCCGTGTACTCGGTGCAGGTCGGGGTGGCTCATACTGGCGCGGCACAAAAGAACGTCCAGCTGACATAGCAGGTGGTAAACCAGAACGCTGTCTGGAGGGTGACTGAACTGAAGCTGTCGACGGTGCAGATGATGCTCCCCTCGGGCAATCACGAATCATATGCCCCGGCTGCCCACACTTGTAACACTTGCCCTCTCGCTGTGAACAAGCCGACGGTCGATGATTCCCGCCACAAATCACACACCTCGGGGGTCCCTGATACCTCGACTGAGAACGTGGATACCGAGGGGGCCGTTTAGAGCTCGACTGTCCCCCGGCACCACTAGTAGTCCTTTTCTTTCCTTTTTCTCTTTCTCGATCTCTTTCAAACGATTCGCGTTCATCACGCGCAATCGCATTTCCGCGCTCAATCCAAAGAGCTCGATCTAGGACCTCCTCAAAAGTTTTTAATTTCAGAGCATTGACTGTCCTGAATATGTCAGGTCGCAACCCTCGCTCGAAGTACTCCGCCCGATCTCGATCCGTATGAACCATACCAGGCACACAATTCACCAAATGAGTAAATTCCCGTTCGTACTCTCGTACCGAACGGTTTCCCTGTCTCAACTTGCGGAAGTCTTCTTTCATTTTCCTTTTATCGCTGTCGGGAAAGTACTCCATAAACAACATCTCTTGAAACTCCTCCCAAGTAAGCGGTGGTAGGTGTGATGCCCGCTTCTTCTTGGTCTTTTGCCACCAAATCTGAGCATCCTTCTCAAAACAGTGCGCTGCCAACGGAACCTTGTCCCTTTCCAGAGTGTAAATGTCCTCGAATAATGCCTCCATCGCTGTAAACCACGTCTCCAATACCCACGGATCTGCTTCTTTCCCGTCAAACATAGGCGGATTAAACCGCATAAATGCCTCGAGTACCTTTACAAATCGCATGCGCTCGGCCTCTGTCGCAGTCAAGTCAGAATCAGAGGGCCCAGAAACCACTGGATGAACAGTCGACGGAACAGGAGGCACGATCGTCGGCGCCTCAGATACGGGTACATCCTGACTCCCCGGTGCTGCTGTCGTCG
>NW_017892376.1:3662-4776 GCF_001540865.1 Ananas comosus | reverse complement strand
AATGTAAAACGATATCTGGATTAAAATACCAAACATATATTTAAATTTAAATCTAAATTCAAGAAAATTAATAACTTTTTAATTTATATTATAAACTTAATTTTATATGTATATTTAAATTTAAATAATTATTATTGTAAAAAACTTAAAAGTACGGAACTGATCGTCGATTCGAAAGTTCCAACATCATAAATAACTTGAAAGTACGGAAGACTCTATACTTTCATAAGCATACCGCGCGTAATGAATGGTTAGCAGTGACAAAATAGGTACTGTAAACATTTTAGTCACAAAAGAAGCTGTAATTGCATTTCTCTATGTCACTATCTGATTTTACCCTACTTTTACACTCCATTCAAAGAGAGAGAAAAAGAACAAAGTTATGAGAGGATCATTTTCTTTCATTTGGATCAAACCTTGAGAAGAGAAATGGAAAAAAATAAAAAAAAGAGGACCTTCCAGGATGGTCCATATTTTTCTCTCCAAAGAAGAGAGAGAGAGAGAGAGGGTGAACGATTTTTTTTTTTTTTTCTTCCCTTAATCTGAGCAACATGAGAAAAAAAATTACTTCTTATTCTTTTTTCTTATTTTTCTTATTACTTCCCTCGATTTTACTCCATCTGTAAGTTGATTAATCTCATCATATTTCCACAGCCAATAACTGCATGTCAAATTTAATAACATCGTTAGTCTTATGCTTTAAATTAGGAAAATTAAGTTACTGATAAGAGTTGCTCCCACCAACAAAAAAAAAAAAAGAAGAAAGAATAAAGCAGCTTATAACAGTAAGTTTATTTACATATTTCAAATGGTGAAAATTAAATGCAAATGAGGCCACATAAGCACCCACTATGTATTATATACACAACCAAAGAACAACAAAAAGCGCTAGGAAACTAAGGTGTAAAAGACAAAAAAATAATAATAAAAAAATTAAAAAATGGTGTCTATCCTCAGCCTTCTTTTAGGAGGTGAGTTCTCTACAGGCTGCTTCTGTAGATCCATAAAACTCGATCCTCTGACGGCAAACAATCTTCTAAGATTAATCACAGAGAGCTCGCTAAATCGAGCAACTGCAAGGTCAGCCTGTACCAACTCATACCTGCAAAGGACA
>NW_017892376.1:0-624 GCF_001540865.1 Ananas comosus | reverse complement strand
GTACGTTTTAGAGCCGAGTCTCCAAAAGATTGTCCCCAACATCAGGCCTATAACTGTTGTGAAGACCAGCCTTATGGCATTGTATGATGGGTTTCGCCAGTATGACTTGTATTGTTTCCATAAGCAAGCTATGCACTGAGTGAAGAAGGGTTGTGAATATTTTGTAGGAAAGTAAAGATCTTTTGAACCAGGAGGGGGTGCACTCATTTCATCTATTAGATATTTGTTTCTCCTGAGACAATCACCAAATATATATATATATATATATATATATATATATATATATATATGTAATGTATATATTTAGCATAAGATATTTATTTATTGGCCAATTTGCATAAAAAATCTACTTATTTTGGGTTTTTGCAAAACCGACCACCTTTTTCGTTTTTGTAGATTCGGTCCACTTTTTCAGCAAACTGACCAAAATACCTTATTACTTTTTCTCTTAACTCTTTCTCTCTCTTCTTTATTTCTGTCGTTCTCTTTTTTTTTCTCGCCAAAAAAGAACGAGGCAGACCGACGCCTTCTTCTTCACCGTCACCTCCCTCCTCACCCTCCTTCTTCACCGTCGCCTCCCTCCTCACCCTCCTCTCCACCGCCCGCGACCCCCTCCTCCTCTCC
>NW_017892375.1:0-4783 GCF_001540865.1 Ananas comosus | reverse complement strand
AGTGTACTCCGGATATTAGCCTTGCTTCAAAATCACAATTATATTCAAATTGTAATTTTGTTTCCTTGCAGACTGAGAGCCAACAAATATTTGATAATAAATTAATTATCGGTGATAGAGCACTTGACATGCGTGACATCCTAATAGTCCCACATCGGATGGAAATTGTATTTTAATTAAATATATAACAGATCATGAACACTAGTAATAATAGCTGAGCTTATCGTTTGGACCCAATGAGTTTATAATTGCTAGTGGGCTGGGTCGTTACATTTGGTATCAGAGCCAATAACCTGCCGAAAGTGTGAGTTGAGTCTCAGCTGAGTCAAGGTCCGAATGACAGGCTAAGCCAAGGTCAGAATGACATGTTGACAAATTAAGCTAGGGTCTGAATAATAAGGCTAGCGAGACAAGTTGCCTGATTATCTTAGGCTAAGTCTAGCAAGACAAATCAAGACAAGTCGCCTAGTTATTTTGGGCTTTGTGTCTGGCATTAGAGCCTAAAAAGAGGTGGTTTTCTTGGACTTTGTGTCTGACATCAGAGCCTAAACAGGAGGTGGTTATCTTGGGCTTTGTGTCTGGTAGTTATTTTGGGCTAAGGCTAGCGAGACAAGTCGCTTGGTTATCTTGGGCTCTGTGTGTGACATCCGAGCCTAAACAATTAGAGCCTAAACAGGAGATGGTTATCTTGGGCTAAGGTTAGCGAGACAAGTCGCTTGGTTATCTTGGGCTCTGTGTGTGACATTAGAGCCTAAACAAGAGGAGATGCTGAGAATTGTCACAATATCAAATTTTTGGCAACCACCATTGGGTATATAAGAGAACTTTATTCTAATAATAATAACTGAATTTAAGCATTTTGGCACAGTGGTTTGGTCTCAACGAATTATTATTGCTAGCTGGTCGGGTCGTTACATTTGGTTGTCATTGAACATATAAGAGAACTCTATCCTAATAATAATAGCTAGGCTTAAGCATTTTGACCCAGTGGTTTGGGCTCAACAAATTATTATTGTTAGCGGGCCGGGTCGTTACATTTGGTACCAAAGATAGTTCACCAGTCGGAAGTGTGAGATGAGTCTTGACTGAGTCACGGTCGGAATGACAGACTAAGCCAGAGTTAGTGATTGACAGGCTAAATCATGGTCGGAATGACAAAGGCTAATAGAGTTGTCATTGGGTATATAAGAGACTCCACCTTGATAATAATAATTAGATTTAAGCATTTTGGGTCAGTGGTTTGGACCCAACGAATTATTATTGCTAGCGGGTCGGATCATTCACTATTTTGGATGGCGATGAGTTATTATTGCTAGCGGATCGGATCATTCACTATTTTGGATGGTGTCAACTCTTGGATAGATCAAACTGTTAACTAGGGTAAACTTCAAATACCACCCCTGTGGTTTCGCACTTTCTCACTTTAATACCCTGTGGTTTAAAGTGTATCAATTTAGTGCATTGTGGTTTTATTTCTCTCTTTTCGTCAGATTCTTTGTTAATATTTCTTTAAATTATATACAAACAACTTCAGATACCCACCTTGGTTTATCGAATATTCACTTTAGTATCATTTAGTTTTAACTTTGTCACTGATTTAAGAAAAAAAATTAGTGGAATTTATAATAAAAAGAGAAAAATGAAACCACATGACACTAAATTAATACATTTTAAACCACAAGATACTAAAGTAAGAAAGTGCAAAACCACAGGGATGGTATTTGAAGTTTTTCCTATTAACTATAATTTGAAAAAAATATGTTATATATGACAAAACTAAGGCATATTTCAGGAACAATTTTGCTTTTCATGGATAGGGTTTCTTACGGTTTATGTGTTTTAACTCTTTCGCATTTGTGGACGTAACTTTGTTCTGCTGCAATCCTGGTTTTTGGCTAATCCTGGCTTTTGGCTTTCGACAATCATGTGATACTAGATTATTCTGTCAATTCTTCTAAATCTTACTTGTTCCCTCATATATTAGTCTCCAGAAGCATCATCCATCCTTTTCTAAGGATATGAATATTCCTCTCGCACTATTTATATATATACATAGAGAGAGAGAAAAAAAGAGTCATGCTAGTATACTTTTCTGAGTAAGATCGTCTTTGTACTCATAAGTTGTTTTCGATAATAAAGCTTTCAAATTGATCATTCATACAGTTAAATATGATTTAAAGCATTTGAAACTTTTAGAAACCAAATTTTATTTTTTTTCGGCATTATTTACCTTACGATCAAAATATCTCAAAATTGACAATTTTTAATAGTGGTGTGGGATGCTTATTAGTTTAACAGTGTCAAAGAATTGGAATTGTTTGAATTTTTAATAGAAAATTCTTTTCATGATCTAGATAAAGATTAATAACTCTCATTTTAAATTAAAAAATCCAATCCTCTAATTTTAGGAGTTGGTTTGATTTTGACCATTCATTTCATGCCTGCTGGATGGACTTGTTATAATTTTAAAAAATTACAAGATTTGTTTTCTTAAAGTTTCAATGCTCTAGATTATATTTAATGGTATGGATTGTCAATTCGAAAGCTCTATTATTGAAAATAACTTATGAGTATGAAGGCCTTCGTATTCGACTATAGTAGCCTCTCTCTGTAGTATCCCTGGTGTCCAGCTTTTGAGGCTTGTCGACAGCTCTGGAGAGTGTCGGGACAAGTCCGAGTCTCGTTGGCACAAAATAGACGCAAAACGGACTCAGCGAGGATGCGAGAGCAGGAGTTAGCATTGGAATCTGCGAAATTGCAGATTTACTGCTTGTTGTACCTGTACAACATCAGGGTTGTACCGGTACACTTTCTGTACCGGTACAGCATCGAAGGTGTACCGGTACACTTCGCCCGATTGGCGAGCAGCTGCTCTCAGNGGGTTGCCCATTTGTACCGGTACAAACGTGCGTGTACCGGTACACTTTGGTAGGTGAGAGGGCAATTCTGTAATTTTTCTACCTCGTTTGTGTCACCCCTTCCCCCTCAGCCTATATACTGAGGAGAGGAGTTGAGAGAGAGGTTTTAATGGTTTCTTCTCCTCTCTCTCACTAGACCTGATCATGAGCAAGGAGGAGCCGGGTGGAGTTCGGGTGTCATCGACGTCGTGCCGCGGTGCCGTTCGAGCGTGTATTCGTCGTCGTGGTGCTGCGAGGAGGCTGGATGAGCGTGGATTTTCGCCATCGTCGACGTTGTGCCGGTTCTAGAGGGGCTTTCGAGGTGAGTGATCCATCGAAATCACTTTATCTTTTTCAAGCTCCATTAATTTCGAGCTAGGGTGCTGTTCCTGCAGAATTCCAGCGTCGACCGTCGGCGTTTCGGCTCGTACGCGACGTAGGAGTGTCGGATTGCGACGAAACTTGGTTCGTTGGATTCAGGACTTCGAGAGGAATCCACAAAGCCCAAGATTACTGAATTTGGTGAATATTAGTTTGATCGAACTCCTATTTTACTCTACTGCTGTTGTACTTGGACAGAATTGACGGATTTCGATATGTAGAGCTTGGAGATAGCTCGATTTCTGGACTTGGAGGATTTCAGTTTATCCAGCAGAGATTATTATTGGTTCGAGACTCTTTTCGCTGCCAGGAGTTAGCATTTGAGGTGGGTTTTCATCGGGTTTACTCTTAAGTAGAGATTAGTAAACATGCATAGTTTCCGATTGTTTATACTTTGTACTAGTTTAAATTCATTGAGTAGCATATTGACTGAAATCTGAATTTGAAGCATATTTTAGAATCTAATTAAACTATACATATTGGACTTGGAAATTGAATTAGGAGAAAACCGGCGATTTGGACCTGTCACTTGTTTATACTACCTGATTTAGCTCTAGGAGCCGTTGTAAATTTGTATCATCGCAGTATTGGTGTGATGGATACCCCAGGTAGTTTAGAGTTCAGTTACGCTCGTGCTGGGATGCCTAGCGTATTTTTACAGTAGCGTTCAGACTGTTCCGGACTGTTGGGTGCCGTCGGGGTTGACGGTGGACCCATATCGCCGTTTTGGCGTCNTCGGATTGTGCCGAGGGCACGTGACCTGTTGGTTGTTAGACCAGTTAGAGTCAGTTACTTAACTTAGGCTTGTGAGAGCCGGTTTTAGCTCGACAGAGATACGCTGCATACTCGGTTGGGTAGCTCCCACAAGTGCCACTCCGGAGACGAGTGCTGTGCTTTCGCGTTGGTGTCGTTCATGCCGGTTGGACTTGCTTTCCATGGACTGGTTAGTGTGAAGGTAGCTGGATAGTTCCAACTGGGCCGGACGGGTGTATTCACAGTCCCTGGGACGGATATATTTACAGTCCCTAAAGAGATTGGGTCGGGATTGACATCACTACAGTAGGTTAGTTTAGAGCATAATAGTGTAATAACTTGTAGCTGTAAATTTTATTCCAGCATTTATTACTATCTTTGCTCCCTTCTGTTGACTTAGTGGGTGGACCGATGATGTTGAGGGCAGCACCCACTGAGGACTACTTGTTTTTATAGTAGTTCTCACGCCCTGTTGTTACCCCGTTTTTGCAGAGCCATCGTCTTCGGCTGCTGCTGTTGTTGACCAGACGAGCCGAGCTAGAGGTGTCCCTACAGCAGGTAGTTGTTTCTGATTGGAGTTCATGTACATACAGACGTTTAACTTGCCAGTGCGAGTAGTTTTGTATCTTGGATTTGACGTATGTATATGAAACTCAATTTGTTTTTAGTTACTGGTTCTTCTGGCAACTCTATACTACTGTTTGTAGTATTGTATGTTTTACAGATACAGCTATCGCTTCGTATACAGTGAA
>NW_017892374.1:3387-4785 GCF_001540865.1 Ananas comosus | reverse complement strand
AACGGGGATCTCGATCTGATACTATAGAAGTAGGTACCCCGTGCAATCGCACAATCTCATCCAAATAAACCTGTGCGAGTCTCTCACCAATCCAAGTAGTGTGGATAGGTATGAAATGGGCCAATTTCGTCAGCCTATCCACGATCACGCAAATAGCGTCATGCCCGGCCTGTGAGCGAGGCAATCCCATCACGAAATCCATGGTGATCTTCTCTCACTTCCACACTGGAATCGATAGGCTCTGCAACTTTCCCGCAGGAACTCGGTGCTCAGCTTTCACCTGTTGGCAAGTTAAACATCTAGCAACAAACTCACCAACATCCTTCTTCATCCCGGGCCACCAATAAAGCAACTTCAAGTCCTTGTATATCTTGGTGCCTCCCGGATGTATAGCATACGGTGCTCAGTGTGCTTCATGAAGAATGTCCTCTTTAATACCCAAGTCCGCCAGTACACACAACCGTCCGCGGAATCGCATCAATCCATCACCGTCCAAAGTGAAATCACCGGTGCAACCATTAACCATCTTAGCTTGAATCCTTTGCAACTCCCCATCGGAAGCTTGCTTTTCTAAAATCCTTTCCATAAGTGTAGGTTGCACCACTAAGGTCATCAGCCTCAAAGGTGTGTCAGGAGCCACCACCTCCAACTCCAACCGCTTCATCTGCTCGATCAACAGCGGTTGAGTCACCACAAACATCGTTAAGTTTTCCGTCGATTTCCTACTTAGCGCATCAGCCACCACGTTAGCCTTGCCTGGGTGGTATAGAATCGTCAGATCATAATCCTTGAGTAGCTCCAACCATCTGCGCTGCCTCAAGTTCAACTCCTTCTGAGTGAATAAATACTTTAAGCTTTTGTGATCCGTATACACTTCACATCGCTCATCGTATAAGTAGTGGCGCCATAGCTTCAATGCAAAGACCACGGCCGCCAACTCCAAGTCGTGAGTAGGATAGTTTCTCTCATAATCCTTTAGTTGGCGAGAAGCATACGCGATCACCTTCCCGTCCTGCATCAAAACACATCCCAATCCATTAAAGGAAGCATCGCTATAAATCACATACCCTGCTCCAGTAACTCGCAAGGTTAGGATCGGGGCGGTTGTCAATCTCTGCTTCAACTCTTGGAAGCTCCTTTCGCACGCATCATTCCAAATGAACTTGGTGCCCTTATGCGTGAGCCTCGTGAGGGGAGTAGATAACTTTGCAAATCCCTCAACAAACCGTCGGTAGTAGCCGGCCAAGCCAAGAAAGCTCCGAATCTCCGTGACACTCGTCGGCCTTGGCCAATCCTTGATAGCTTCAATTTTTCTCGGGTCCACGGCTATGCCTGATCCTGAAATCAAATGGCCCAAAAACGCCATCTCTCTAAGCCAAAATTCACACTTCTTCAACT